>NC_136527.1:96911904-96920913 GCF_053919585.1 Euprymna scolopes | reverse complement strand
TCCATTTCAAAATTACTCGGACTTGTAACGACATGATTCCATTTCTGTTGGATTAAAACTTGTCTCTTTTTTCTTTTTATTTAGCAACCAGCCGAAACTTCTCCCAGAAGAAGACCACTCCCATCCAAAATTTCTACAAGAACAGGATAGCCGCCGCCACTTCAGGGTCCTGGATATGACCTTAAACTGTATCCGATGGTAAAGCTCCATAAGCGGGCTTGGGGAGTGTGGAGCCACCCTTTAATTACCATTGCTCCCAGGTCCACTCTGACCCGGAGTGGTAGTACCTGTTAGGGTCCCCACTGTGGGTTACATATTTTTCTTCTAATAAACCTTTAAAAACTATAAGTCTATTTTCTGTGTTATCTATTTGTTATACATCATGTGCCCCGAATTAAATTGTGATATTCGTTTTCAGCATATTCGAAAAGATTTAAAAAATCGACATAGAATTACATATCAAATATAAAAAAAAAAAAGGCTAACCCTGACCCCCAACTCTAATCCATCCTAGAGACAATTTGATCAAAGAGGAGCAGCATGAATATCAGCAATAATGTATGCCAAAAAAAAAAAAAAAAAAAAAAATTACTTAATATTGGTTTGAACTATAAAGAACTCTGCACTTGTAGAGTTTTCGTAATTTTTGGATATATTACTATTTTCGACATGACAATTAACTACGTATGGAGGTTGGCTTTGTTTTAATATGCAGGGAGACGACGGTCTCATGACAGTCACCTCGGTCTTGTTCTAATTTGAGCCTGAACACTTGTTATGTTCCAAAGTAAATAAACGCTTTAAAATAAGTTAAAACAAAAAGAACTTCTCAGATATTAATCAAGGCAGATAATTAAAGTCAGAGTTACCTTTAGGAAACCATATGAAAATATACTCACAAATATATGTATATATATACATATATCTGTGTGTGCTTTCTCAAGGGAGATAATAAAAATAAGAGTTATCTACCTTTAAAAAAAATACTTGAAAATGTACTAACAAATATATATATTTATATATATATATATATAGTAATTTATGAAATATATATGGCGATTAAGCTACACTGAATATTCGGCGTTTCATCCACTATAGGAGTCGTCAGGCTAACGAATCCTATAGTGGATGAAACGCCGAATATTCAGTGTAGCTTAATCGCCGTATATATTTCATAAATTACTAACGAGCTCTACCAACGTATTGAGCAGTTTGGAAGTAAATACTTAAAGTTTATGCATAAATCTATACTTTCGTATATTTATTTTATGTGAGTAAATGAAGTAGTTATATATATATATATATATATATATATATATATATATACAGCTTCTTCATTTACTCACCTAAAATTAATATACGAATATTCGTTTTCAGCATTCCTGACCAAATTGAGGGTTGGCCCCTTTCATATGCCGCCTGTACAAACATGGTCACCAGTGATTTTTACATTTCAAAATACACACATTAATATTTTCACTATAGAAAGGCTTGGCTTCAGAAAATGCTCCCAGCTCCGGACCTGTATCGAGACGGAGATTGAGGCTGAAGGCGGCTGCATTGAATATATATCAACTCTACTACATAGTCAAGTCACCTGACTTTTTCAAATAAAGCTGTAGTGTCGTTTTTCACTTTTATCGTTCCACCCTGTGTATATATATTTGAGCACAAGAATAAAAAGACCTTAGAAATAACAAGCTTTGATTAACTCACATTTAGTATAAGTAGGTAAATGTGCATTTCAGGTGCGTAACTCTTTTGTAAAAAATTTTAACACCAAGTTTTTAAAAATTTTGAGAATTTAAAGTGGGGGATCAATTTCGTATACAAAGTTAATGTAAACTGATCTCCTATTTCCCGGCCGTTTCACAGTTTTTAACCAATTAGACAAATTATCCACTAACCCTAAGTCTGGGTGACAAGGTTGTAAAACAGTAGACCCTCCCCCTCCCCTCTTAAAATGCACAACATTAGTAAAAATAGCAGAAAGAAAAACAAACTATTGGTTTAGAATTTAAAGTCGGTGATAAGTACACCATTTTTACTGACTTAAAACGACAATGGCCCGAAAATTCGTGATCATTTTACATTTAATTTCTAAATTACAAAATTATTCTTCGTCTTAATTTTTTTCTTCTCGTCTTAAAGGATTTTGACACGTAACCGCCTGAAAATGTAGAATCTTAATTTGATCAGAAGGTTTTAATCTAGCATGCAAACATTGAGGGACAATTTTGATAATTTTCTTTTAAATTATTCAGATTTTTATCGATTAAAACATCTGAAGATCATCAAATTTTTCGTTTTTATTTTCTAAATTAATTTTTACGTAATTTTTTAATGTGGTTTTAATCGAAACACAACAATAATTACATACTTGTCATTAGAGTCAAGGGAAATAACTCTAATTTCAGTAATAAAATTTAGAGTTACCTCCCTTGAATATTGGCTTGTATAACGTGTATTTTCAGTATTCCGCTATGTCGATAAGAACTAATTATTTTTCTTGGACAAGTGTAGACATCGTATGTGCTGTATTTTTTTCTTAATCAAACGACTATATATAAAAATATTTGAAGTTGTATATTTGTTAGAGTTTAGATTTCAAAGAAAACAATGTAGAAAATGACTAGGTGTATCGGAATTTTTGTAGGAATTTTTGACACCCCTAACACGAAACTGCGAATAAAATATAAAAAACTCGTAATTTCTCAGTTAAAAGTGGGTTATTTATTTTCTTTATGGATTATACTTCCAAAATAAACTATTAAAGTTGTTTTAAAAGTAATTGAAATATTTTTTTTTTAAAAACAGTAATGAATTTTCCGAACTCAATATTTTTCAATTTTTAAACTTTAAAAATCTATCAAAATTTTTCTATTGTTTGTCAGTCAGAAGTTTAGCATCTGTAAGGTGCCGGATTATGGTCTCAAATATTTTGGCAAAAAGTGGGAGGAGGCTAATGGGGCGATAATTTGATGAGTCAGTTCTTTCGCCAGAATTCTTGAATATTGGTACCACAGAAGCAGTTTTCCAACAGCCCGGAAAGCATGATTCATTAAGGCATTTGTTGTAGAGTTTGGAGAGGATTGGAGCTACTTCAGCAGAGCACTTTTTTAATAGCACAGCCGGGATGAGATCAGTGTTGTGCCAGTTTTCAAGAATTCTGGCGAAAGAACTGACCCAGCAAATTACCGCCCCATTAGCCTCCTCCCACTTTTTGCCAAAATATTTGAGTCCATAATTAACCAAGCTCTAGTCCATCACTTTACAGATGCTAAACTTCTTACCAACCAACAATATGGATTTAGGCAGCCCGTTCCACAGCAGACATTCTCACTGTAATCTCCGAGCGTATATACCATTCACTTGACAAAGCAAGGGAGGGTAGAGCGGTAGCTCTAGATATATCTAAGGCTTTTGACAGGGTATGGCATGAAGGTCTTCTCAGGAAAATTAGATCATACTGTATCACTGGAAGAATACTTAACATAATTAAATCCTTCTTAAATAAGAGAAAAATCCAGGTTGTCCTCAATCGTCGTACATCTAAACAATATGATATAAATGCGGGAGTGCCTCAGGGGTTTATCCTTGCACCTCTATTGTTCCTAATATTCATAAATGACCTCCCTGACAAAATTGTCTGTGAGATGGGTATATATGCTGATGACACCACGCTCTATAATAGACACGACAGGAAAACAAATGAACATATATCTAAAGAAATGGTAAAAACACTAGAGGATGACCTCCAATCTGTAGTGGAATGGGGACAAAAAAGGATGGTCATATTCAATGCTGTCAAGACAAAACTTGTTTCCTTCAATAACTACAAGAAACCTTCTCTACCACCAATAGTAATGGCCAAAGACTCTTTATCTGAAAGCACATCTTTTAAACTCCTTGGACTAACATTCACAGGAGACATGAGTTGGAACATTGAGAGCATTGCCAGGACTGCTGCGAAAAAGGTAGGTTCTCTCTACCATGCTAGAAAACTACTGACGCCTGAAAGTATCCTGTACCTCTATAAGGCCACCATTCGCCCATGTATGGAGTACTGTTGTCATATTTGGGCCGGTGCATCTGCTACTTGTCTCTCACTCCTAGACAAGGTTCAAAAGAGAGTCGCCAACCTAATAGGTCCTGAACTATCATCCAAGCTTCAGCCTCTGTCCCATCGACGAAATGTAGCAACCCTCTGCCTGTTCTACAAGTACTTTAACAGTGAATGTTCCGACGAGCTGCAACCACTTGTACCCCCTCTACGTAAATACCCCTGACAAACCCGACAAGCAGTACAATCCCACCCCTTCACAGTAGAGATCCCTAGATGTAAGAGTGCCTTCTACTCCAGTAGTTTCTTCCCCAGAACCGCTAGACTTTGGAACTCCCTGCCAGGTTCCTGCTTCCCCAACTGTACTGACAAGCGGAAGTTCAAGTGTAACATGAACCAATATCTTGCTGCACAACTCCCAACCTAGTACCCCTGTAGCCTGTGTCCCTAATAGTAGCCCCCTACATCAAAGTGGCAATGTGCCTTATTTGGGGTGAAAATGTAATTAAAAAAAACAAAAAAAAACATAAGGGATGACATTCACTTCCTTAGTACTTTACCACACACGTTAGAAAATGGGACACTACTTGATCTTAAAGATAGCATAGACCCAACAATTATATTCTCTTAACCTCCCCCGCAGTATTGCGCAATCACGTTGACACACCGGTTATCACCAGATCACTGAAGTTAGCAACGTTGAGCTCGGCCAGTACCAGATCAGTGACCATTTGGGAAGGCTAGGTACTGTATGTACCTACTGGGAAGGTTGGGCATGGGGCCAGCACCCTCACCCCGTAAAAAGAACTCCTTGCTACAAAAACATCTACAAAAAGTTGTAGATGGCCTATGCCCCTCCAGGGGCTCAAGGACAGAACCTCTTTTCTTTTATCTAGCAATTCCTTAAAACGTCACAAGCCAAAGTTTGGAAGAAGATCACGTTTTCAACGATTAATTAATTAATTTAGTTCTTAAAGCTAAAAAGCATGACAATATATAAATGTACGTATATAAAGTATATATATATATACTAAATATATAAGTATATAAAGTATATATATATATATACTAAAAGTAAAGTAGTATATATATATATATATATATATATATATATATATACTACTTTTTAAATCACTACTATATGTTGGGTATAATATAATAGTAGATAAAGAATTGAGACTAAAATAATTAATTTAGAAATCTATAATCTATAAAGTCATGAAATCGGTAATTGAATCAGAATCAGGAATTTATAACAGAATCAGTATTTGTATCGGAATCGTCCCATCACTAATATATATATATATATATATATATATATATATATTGTCTGGTAGAGGAACAGTTGCTACCAATTTTATTATATGACATTTTGCAAGATAAGTTATTGTGATATTAATTTTATTTTTTATTTTTTATTAGATTCAAATGTTAATACCTATATTTTATTTCAATATTTAATTTATATTGTTTTGATTGTTTATTTTTAATAATAGATTTTCTCGTCCATAAATGTTTTTATTATATCTACCAATAATTTAATAATATATAATTTATATTTAATATATAATGCAATAAGATGATCTTATTACATAATTAGATTAGGCAATTCTATTTATTTTCAGTTAATGAGAGGGGAATCTATCACCATACGTTCCCTTAAACACTACAATTGGACTTTTATTAAGTTTTAATACTTAATAAAATAATGGAGAGTAAACGATGCATTGTGGATGCTACTCTTGCTTCTCTTTATTTGTCCCTCAGTCCTCATTTTTTAATGGGTGAGTTTTCTGACAAAATGTATAGCATCGGTGAGCACTTATCATTGATCGTTGTACATTTCAATTTTTAGTTTCTAAATTTTAATGGCTTAATTGTAAATTTGATTAATTATTTTTATTTTAATGTTTACTTTTTTATTTTAACTTTCATCGTATTTTACTTTATTAATTAATTTTTAATTTAATTTGAATTTTTTATCTGAATTTATATTAAATTATTTTACAGTTTTAATTTTTATTTTTAACTGTAATTTATAACTTTAATGTTTTTATCTTTAAATTTTCAAAATTTGATTATTTAATTATTTAAATTTTCTTTATGATTTTATTTTTATTTTTATTTCTTATTTTTATATGCTCTCTCTCTCATATATATATATATATATATATATATATATATATATATTATTTTGGCTTTCATTTAATTTATTTGGGGTTTCATTTAATTTATTTTAATTTTCCATTTTATTTATAATTTTAATTTTAATTTTAATGTATTCTTTTTATATATAT
This sequence comes from Euprymna scolopes, assembly GCF_053919585.1. Classification (NCBI taxonomy): domain Eukaryota; kingdom Metazoa; phylum Mollusca; class Cephalopoda; order Sepiida; family Sepiolidae; genus Euprymna; species Euprymna scolopes. The sequence goes on along the minus strand of NC_136527.1, from coordinate 96,914,553 downwards.
ATTTTATTTGGGGTTTCATTTAATTTATTTTAATTTTCTATTTTATTTATAATTTTAATTAATTTTAACGTATTCTTTTTATATATATATTTTATTTGGGGTTTCATTTAATTTATTTTAATTTTCCATTTTTATTTATAATTTTAATTAATTTTAATTTTTATGTATTCTGTTTATATATATATTTTATTTGGGGTTTCATTTAATTTATTTTAATTTTCTATTTTTATTTACAATTTTAATTAATTTTAATTTGCAAATGTTCTTTGTACATATGTCTTTTTATTTGGGCTTTCATTTAATTTAATTTAATTTATTTTCTATTTTTTCATAATTTTAATTAATTTTAATTTTAATGTGTTCATTTCATATATATATATATATATATATATATATATATATATATATATATATATTTGTTTTAATATGTTCTTTTAATATGTATATATTACTTGGGCTTTCATTTAATTTATTCTAATTTCCTATTTTTATATATATATATTTTTTTTTATTTGGGGTTTCATTTAATTTATTTCAATTTTCCATTTTAATTTATGATTTTTTCTTTTCTTTTTTTTTTTTGTAATATTTTCAGTTTCCGCTGCCTCATAGCAGAGGAAGTTCCCATGGACAAACACGTATCATTCGAAAAGCGTACACACAGACACTCTTTGCACACATGATGGGGGAAGCCTACCCGATGTGGAGCAAACTTGAAACAGAAACAGGAATACTGCTTCAAAGGTAAGAATGTCCAGTAAGGGGGGGGGGACACAATTATATCATTGATTTTGACGCCCGCGGGTGCTTTCGATAAAAATGTGTATTTATGGGTCACAGCTAAGCCACACGTCCCACGGAGTCATTTTTATCTGTGATATCAATCCACTCACACAGAGAAAAATAAAGTCTTTTTTTTTTCTCTTTCCTTTTGTAAGCTCTTTTGCACTCTAAACAATGCATATTGTGTTAGCAAATAAAGAAGGTAAGTCCTAGGAGGTGGATCTTCTAGAACAACATGTAACCTGACCCAAGTATGACTACCAACCTTTATGTAGCATAGCAAGAACTCTATAAAATCTTAAAACGTATTTTTAGTATACTATGTGTATATATATATATATATATATATATATATATATATATATATATATATATATACTAGCATTTAAGCCCGGCGTTGCTCGGGTGCTTGGAGGTGTATGTTGAGCAAAAAAAAAAAAGTGGTCAACTTTTTTAAAAGTTTGACCCCTATTATAACCCCTTAACATTTATTGTTTTTGGCTCAAATCAAGTTATTTAGTTAGATCTATGTCCAAGGAAACTATATCTAAAATTTCAAGTTTTTAGACCCAAAATTGTCGGATGAGTTTGGTAGAGTTCTCAAAGGTCAAATCGTTGAATTTTACCCCCTTAAGAGCCAAACTTCTTGCCGAAAACTGATCACAAAGATTTTCCCAAATCTCAGTACCCTGTATATCAAATTTCGAGTCTGTAAACTGAAAATTGACAGAGTTATTGCGTAGGGAAATGTACACGGAAACACACACACACACAGACAGACAGACACATTCGCTTTTATATATATATACTAGCATTTCAGCGCGGCGTTGCCCGGGTGTTTGTAGGTGTATGTTGAGCACCCCCCCCCCCAAAGAAAAAATAGCGGTCAATTTTTTAAACTTTGACCCTATTATGACTCTTTAATATTTATTGTTTTGGGCTAAAATCAAGTCATTAAGTTATATCCATGTCCATGGAACGTATATCTAAAATTTAAAGTGTTTAGACCCAAAATTGGCGGAGGAGTGTGGTAGAGTTCTCAAAAGTCAAATCATTGAACTTTGACCCCTTAACAGCCAAATTTCTGGGCGAAAACCGATTATAAAGAGTTTCCCCAAATCTCAGTACTCTGTATATCAAATTTCGAGTGTGTATACTGAAAATTGACAGAGTTGTTGCATAGGGAAATCTAGACACACAGATACACAGACACGTTCACTTTTAAAGATATATAGATAGATAGACTAATAAATTGACAGAGTTATAACATAGGGAAACGTATACAGACACATGGGCACACACACAGACACGTTCATTTTTATTGATATAATAGATAGATTAAACAAAAATACATACGCATACATAAATATACATGGAAACAATTTTGTGTTTACTGTAAACTTTTTATGCAAATATTATGCAAGTATAAATCATGTAGAATATCTGCATGAATATAATTACACGGCTAGGTAGACAAAAGATTTTGAAACATCAGTTGGAGATATTTATTGATTTAAAACCACCTGAACAGTGAGATTTTTTTTTCTCAATGTTCTTCCAACTGAAACCAAATTCCCTTCTTTCCTCATTCGTTTCTTAGCTTTTAATTTATCATTCTGACGTTTCCTCTTAGAGGGTCAGACGATAAGTCCTTAAGGAAATTTTAATAATTTCACCTGCCCGTTTTTTGTTTTTTTGGTATTTAAATTAAATTATGTTTCCTCTGAAATATATATATATATATATATATATATACATATATACATATATATATATATATATATATATATATATATATATATATATATATATATATATATATATATATATAAATAAATGACAAAAGCGCCCTTCAGTGTGTGGTTT
>NC_136527.1:96846904-96906904 GCF_053919585.1 Euprymna scolopes | reverse complement strand
AAGGCCAGGAACTTGCCTTGTACCTGTCAAACAGGTATCCTACCTGGGTATTACCTAGGAGGTTCACCCTCCCAGGCCTTGCCGCCTGGCTTTTGGGTGGGGACAGTTTCTTGCTTTTTGCTTAAGGCGCCCCTACGGAATAGTGCTAATGGGATCCCGAGGCAATTTTTGCTAGGCCAGAGTGCCCCTCCTTTAGGGGCTCTGGCTTGATATCCCCCACTTTCTGACCTTGTGCCACATCTTGTGGGGGTGGGCAGCAAGTCAATATCTGCCCTCTAATTATATAAAAAATATTGCAACACATTCTCAACGGAACAACACGCCCCCCCCACCTCGGGGAGGCACCTTTGTGGCCTTCGGGCCAAGATCAAAGTGTAGTATCTGTTCCGGCAAATGCTGCAATCAAAGACCATTGCCCTTGCGGCAATCTTCTGGTCCATGTAGGGGCAACCCTACATGGGCCAGCTGGCAAATCACTATCCAGCTCCCATTTCCCACCTCTCGGAAGTTGGTCCCCTTTTCCCCTCCCCCTGTCTCTCAACATTAAAAAACGGCCTTGTGCCTAATTTGCTCAGTGGAGAAGCAAATAAATACAACATTCACAACGGAATTATTTATTTTCTTTCAGCCTGTCCGAATTAGTGTTGGTTATTTTAAAGCAAAGATCCCTGACCAATACGAAGTAGGCAAATTCCTTCCTTTCATCTATGACACGGATTCAGCCCACTTTTATGGGATCCCTTCATACGAATACCCTGGATTAGTTAAGGTTTGTAAATTTGTAACGTTTTATATATTTTTTGAACGTTTTGTAAATTTTTGCAACGTTTTATACATCATTGCAACATTTTCTATATTTTTGTAATTTTGTAACATTTTATATATTTTTGTAACGTTTGTAATATTTTTTTTGCAACGTTTTATATTTTATTGTAATTTTGCAACATTTTATATATTTTTGTAACGTTTTATATATTTTTGTAACGTTTGTAAAACCCCCACCCAATATTTTCTGCTGATGAGGACACTTTGTTTCAAAAAACTATATAATAAAATTATTGTCCAAGACTTATTGTCTATCCCAATAAAAACATCGTTTCTGAAATTATCAATCATCTTACTCTATATCGATCGTACAATTTATTGATTTTGTTTGTTCTTCCTTGTGAAACCGATTTTTAATTTTGATTACAAATTATCAATCATCTTACTCAATATTAAAATAGTTCTAGAATATATATGCCTATCGAACTTATTATATATCTACATTACAACGAACACTGTTTTCTTTTATTTTATTTTAATTACATTAGTGAATGTATTAATACATTAAAATATACTCTGCTCTTCAGACTGTTGTTCTAATCCCCTTAATATATACCCCACAACACGAGTCAGAGATGTCTCGTGTTGCAGGGTTCGAATCGTTCGACTGGTGTTAATCGTGACACCCTGCACTTTAGATTTCCGAAAGGATGAAGCACTAGTGTCTATAGGTATTCAATTATTATAGTAATATATATATATATATATATATATATATATATATATATATATATATATATACACACACACACACACACATATATATACATATATATATATAGGATATATAGGGAGATAATTTTAAGAAAATCATACACAAGGAAATGAAAAAACTAGGCCTAAAAGTAGACGTATTAGCTAACATAAAAATAACAAACTTCCTGGACGTCACGTTAAATTTAGATAAAAACACATATGAACCCTATTTAAAAGATAACGCTAATCTAATATACGTAAACCCTAAGTCCAATCACCCACCATCAATTATAGAACAGATTCCTAACTCGATCGTAAGTAGACTCAGCAATAACTCAAGCGATGAAAATGCATTTAACAGGTCAACCAATATTTATGAAACATCCCTAAAAAATAGTGGATAAAAAAATATTGATAGCAAATATAAGCAACAAAACACCAATAACTATAATAAAATTAAAAATAGAAGAAAAAGAAATATAATCTGGTATATGGCACCATACAATCAAATGTTAAAAACAAAACTTGGCAAGAAATTTGTAGATCTTATCGAAAAGAACTTTCCCGCAACCAACCCCTTACACAAAATTTTCAATAAAAATACCCTAAAGTTATCCTACCGCTGCTGCGAAAATTTAGAGACGATAATTAAAGCACATAATAACAAAATATTAAATAAATGCTATGAAAACAACAAAATAAACGATAAAAAAGTGCACACCATGACAAAAATAAAACTAACACAAAAAACACATATGTAACTAACAGAAATAATAATAATAATAATAATAATAATAATAATAATAATAATAATAATAATAAACCAACTCCGGACAACAACAACCATACCAGAAATAAAAATAAAAATACTAATAACGAACAAGACAAATGCAACTGTAGATACTGCACACTTTGCCAACTACAAAATAAATGTCTAACCAAAAGCATAGTTTACCAGGCAACAATATTTGTGAAAGAAAACCTGAATAACAAGAAATATTACGTAGGTATGACTTCCTTAGATTTCAAAACTCGATATTATGACCACAAAAGTACATTTAATAATAAAAAATATTGTATGAAAACAACGCTAACTAAAAACTCAATAGAAGGTCCGTATATAAAACGCGAGACCACAAAATTCTCGCATAAGCCTGAAGAATCCTAGAGTGGATGAAACGCGGAATATTCAGTGTAGCTTAATCGCCATGTATATTTTATAACTTACTATATATATATATATATATATATATATATATATATGCCCACCAATTATATATGAAAAACTATGATATCTATTAACCCAAAAACTAACTCTAAGTCCGGGTGGCAATATGAAAAAAATGAAAGTTACATTTAATATCAAATCGATTTATGACCCTTTGTTCATCGTAATAGACTTTTATCTATTCTTTTTCTTCTAAACTCAACAGGTGGCGCTACACGATGGACCTGTTATTGATCCCGACAGACGAGACCAAGTTGAAAATGATTGGGCCATCAAAACATGCAGTGAATTTGTGAAAGATGTCTTTCCTGGATTAGAACCAGACCCTTGTATTGTTGAGCATTGTATATATACGGTGAGTGAGTGCAATTATTTAACCATGTTTAGTATAAGTAAATTAATGGAAGGTGAGTGGATAGTTAAGGCCACCATACAGGGTTTTATCTTTTCTAGAGGGCGACGATGCCGTTAAGTTCAAGTTAGAAATGGTTGATTTTACTGATTTAGATGACAATAAGAATATAGGAGTGTGAAAAATTTGTTGATCATCATTCAATCCCGAGCAACGTTGGGTCACCCTATATATATATATATATATATATATATATATATATATATATATATAATTTTCCTCACTATGTATCTTTGATTTTTTCCAATAAGTTCCTCCTTTTACCATCTCCAACAGAAAACCCCGGACGAGTATTTTGTATTAGACACGCACCTAGTAGGGTCTCCTTAATTTTAATTAGTGTATGCAGTAGTGCTCTGGAGGCTTCCTGAGTTTTTATTTCTTTCACTCATTACTTAAAAAAAATGTTTTCTCAAGACAATAAAAGACAATAAAATTGCAAAATCACTTTTTATTTTGAAAATTGTTTCATCTTACCCTTCAAGGACCAACGGGAAGACTAGTACACACACACACACACACACATACACACACACGCACACATACACACACATACCCTTCAAGGACCAACGGGAAGACTAGTACACACACACACATACACACACACGCACACACACACGCACACATACACACACACGCACACATACACATACACACACATACACATACACCCACACACATACACACACATACACATGCACACGCACATACACATACACACACATACACACACGCACACACACATACACACACACGCATACACACATACACACATACACACACATACACACATACACACATACACATACACACACATACACACACACATACACACATACACACACACATACACATACACACATACACATACACACATACACACACATACACACATACACGTACACACACACACACGCACACACACACACACACACACACACACACACACACACACACACACACACACACACACACACACACACACACATATATATATATATAATTCGGGTGTATCTCTTGACTATGTATCTTTGATTTTTTTCCAACAACTCCCTCTTTTCACTATCTCCAACAGAAAACTCCCGATGAGCATTTTGTATTAGACAAACACCCTCTTCATCCAAATTTGATCATAGGAGCTGGATTTTCAGGTAATTATTATCATTACATGTTTCTATTAAAAAAAAAAAGATTAACCTACTTTTGAAAATGTGCTCCTGCTATTACTGGTAAGCTAATGAATGTTATATCTAAGTCCATTGTTTTTAGCGATCACGTGTTCATATATATATATTTTTTATTTACACACAAAGCTGCACCCGGCCACGCGTTGCTGTGGCTCAGTTTGTTAAAATGGAACACATTCCCCATAAAAAAATGCATTTTTTATTGTTTATTTATTTTATTATTTTTGCAATTTTTTTTATCAATAAAAGTTGTTTTTTCCCCAAGAAAAGGTGAATTATTTACCATAAATTGTTAGGTGAAAGTTTTTTGTTTTTCAGAAAAACTTGCACTTTTTTTTTTAAAAGAAAGTTGGCAGTAAACATTTCTTTTTGAAAACAGAATTTTTATCATGAAAAGAAAAAATGAATGCTTTATATGAACACCGTAAATAGTTAGGTGAAAGTAGAGAAAAGTTAAAATTTTTTTTCAAAGAATGTACAATTTTTTTTTGTCAATAGATGTTAAGAAAATAAACAGAAAAAATGCTCCCATCAATAATTAACTATGAAAAAAAATAAATAAAAGGTTGATTTAGTGTTTCAACATTTGAACAACGCTCGGCTGAATCCAGTGATTGCCGGTCGAACCCTAAACTAATTGGAATCCAAGGGAGGGGGTTAAATTCTGCATGAGTACCATTCTTTTTAATTTTGTCTTTTGTTCAATTTTTTGTGTGGGCTTTTAGCGATTGCAAACTAACAAATTTAACCAAAATGTAAAAAATTCAACAATTGAATAATTTTGCTCAGCTTCTAATACAAATCCTAGTAAATCAATCCCTCTTATAGGGAAGGACGGAACCAAATTATTGTCAGTATGTTAGGGAGAGGTTATATATATATATATATATATATATATATATATATATATATATATATAATATATACATTTACAATATTTTAAGCAGATTTTTATGGGTTGCTCGTTAACTTACGATAAAACTTACGAAGTATGCACTTGTTTACGATTGTTGTAAAAATGGAATGGAAATTTAAATTTCGCTCCGTTTTAATCTTTTTTTTAATTGTGCTTCTCCTAAAAACAAATATAGTCAAAAGAATAACATTCAACAATTGTACTTTATATATAAAACACGAAATATATATATATATATATATATATATATATATATATATATATATATATATATATTAACGAAAGAGAAATGATTCCATTTTTAAACGAAAAATGTCAGTTTGGTATATAAAAGTTCCGTTTAGTAATGTCACGTGATGGCACGCGGCGTGAAATAATTGTCCTCAAATAAAAAAAATTCCCCATCCGTACAAGGAAAAACACCTATTTATTATAGCAAAATTCAGTCTGATGTTATAATTAAAAAGAGATATGTAAAAACACACATGGGTACAGTAAACATATTATACTAAAATGTCGAACCAGTCATTCCAGTGGTTATTTAGACTATTAATTACGAACGAACCAAGAGTTAAATTTATATATATATATATATATATATATATATATATAATATATATATATATATATATATATATATATATATATATATATGAAACTGTCATCTTCTGTAGTGTGTTATCGAGTCACACAACTTCTTTCTTAAGGAAAAAAGGTTAGGGGTAATTAACATATATATATATATATATATATATATATATATATATATATATATATATATATATATATATTCCAGTGGTTATTTAGACTATTAATTACGAACGAACCAAGAGTTAAATTTATATATATATATATATATATATATATATATATATATATATATATAGATAGATAGATAGATATGAAGCTGTCATCTTAAACGAAAAATTTCAGTTTGGTATATAAAAGTTCCGTTTAGTAATGCCACGTGATGGCACGTTTTTTAAGGAATAATCCTATGAGTAAAATTTGACTATTTTTTAACTATGGTAACACACGTTCATCCAGGTACAAGGCTACACACCTAACGTGAATGTGTGGTTTTTATGTCCTTTTGTTCATCCGTAGTTCAACACAAGGAGAAAGATTACTTCTGGTTTTTCGAAAAATGCTTCCATGATCGCACGTTTTTCAAATAGTTGTTTAAAAAATTATTTTATTTAAAAAAAATTGGAATTTAAAATATAAATATGGAAAAATTTTTAACAATAAAGAATGGAACTACACATTGAGTTTTTTTTTTTTTTTTTTTTAGATAAGTGATTTTTTGGAATTTATATCGATTTTTTATACTTGAAGGAAGAAAAATTTCGTTGATTTTCTTCAAATCTTTTTTAAAGAAAGCCGATTAAAAAAAATTGCATAATTTGCTATTAAACCTGTTATTTTTTTTAAAAGTTGCTCTTTGCTCCTTTAATTGAAAAAACAAATAGGGTTTGAATTACATTTTTTAAGCAGTTATAAGCTTGTAAAAATAGGAGGTCGAATTATTCAATTTTTTTTTCACGCATTCTAAAATCGGTTTCTGACATTACTATCACTGCATGTATGTAGACATATTGTTGTTATTTTTATATAATGATACGATGATGTAAAAACATGGACGATACATTCGAAGAAATTCGGAAGGCACATCTACCGAAGGGTTTGTATCAATGACGCAAAAACAAATAAAGTGTTTCAATATCAATTGCAAATTCCAACATAGAGCAAAGGGGAGATAACTCTAACTTTTATGAAATTAAATTTAAACTTTAGAGTTACTCCCCTTGCATTGCAGACCTTATTTGTTTTTGGTATTATTATTATTATTATTATTATTATTATTATTATTATTATTATTATTATTATTTATTTATTTATTTATTTATTTACTTTTTTCTTTTTTAACGGAACTGATTTTTTTTTTTATAAAATTATACACATATTTGTTGGATCTTCCGGGTTTGTATTACTGTACACATAGATTCAAAAAAGTGGTAAAAAAACAACTAACAAATAAATGTTACCAAAGGCAAGATAAGTTACTTTTCTACCTAACTGGAAAAAAGGGTTTTTAGTGGTTTTACTCACTTTAAAATGTGTAATCGGTTCGAAAATCATACAATGTTTATCGATATATTTGAAAAAGGAGAATGGCAGTGTGTGCTTGCTGTTGAATACGGTAAGTTTGGGAAAATGAGTTCAAACTAAATAATTACACAAAATGTTGTTAGAAATTCACCGAATATATGTCCGACTGAATGACTTTAATCGTCGTAGTAGTAGGAATAATTGCGGTCATCTAGTTTAAATAGAAACGGAAAATTACCTCCCTTTTGAACTAACCTGTGTCTTACGATCGTTTCCATCAAGTTGTATTTTTTATTTTCTTTAATAAATAATTTTCTACCTTATCGATTTTCGTAATTTTTTTATATCATCATCTTAAAAAATACGAGGAATACGTAGATACGATTCTTTTCATATGAAATTCAGTAATACGATTTCAGAAACTTCGCCCCAATAGTGTAGAAGCGCCAAACTGTCATATGAAAGAATAAAAAAAAGATGAACGAATTTCTAAATTAAATAGGGTTATCTCCCTCAGTCCATGGCGTATTTTAGAAGAGCGGCAAGAAATTCAGAGATCACATCGTCCGAAGCCTAGTTGTTGGTGAAAATTACTTTTTTTGTTTTATCAAATTCAGACTGAACTTTTTTTTTTTTTTTTTTTTTTTTTTTTTGCCAGGCTAATATTTATGTATTTATTTACGTTGTATTTTTTAGTATTTATAGATTTTTAATGAGAGTTTTCTTTCTTAGAACTATTTTCGCTAGAGTTATCTCCCTTGGCTACATCTTTCTATTATTACGAATTTTAATCTACATATGTCTATTAGTTAATCTCTACCTTGTGTCTAGTTTTTACCATTCGCTGGTAACACACACACACACACACACACACACACACACACACACACACACACACACACACACACACATCTATGATTGATGATTACAATTTACTGTGGTTTGGTTCATTAAAAAAAAATTACTGACATTCATTTGAGAGTAAAGTCAGACACAACGTCGGTTTTGCAAAAATGATACTCTGAATGGGACAAAAGAAAATGCCTCGGTTGAGAAGGATTTCCCCTCTGACGGAAAACAGAAGATATTACTGCACTTTAATACTGGCCCAAAAAACTCCCACTTTTCTCTCTTTCTTTTCCTCTTTTTTCGTTCTCTCTTTTTATCTTTTTTTATGAATCAATTTTCACCCCAAACAAAGCACAGTGCCACTTTGAAGTAGAGGGCCACTATCCGAGGCATAAGTTGTAAGGGAATTATGAAGAGAAATGAGTAGCAAGATGTTTGTTCACATTACACTTGAACTTCTGCATATCAGTACAGTTGGGAAAGCAGAATCCGGAAGGGAGTTCCAAAGTCTTGCAGTTCTGGGGAAGAAACTATTGGAGTAAAAGGCTTTCTTACACCTAGGGATCTCTACTGTAAAGGGGTGGGACTTAGTTGTTTTTCGGGTTTGTCGGAGGTAGTCACGTCGAGGAGGTACAAGTGCTTGTAGTTCATCAGAGCATTCACTATTAAAGTATTTGTAGAAAAGGCAGAGGGATGAAACATTTCGTCGATTGGACAGAGGCTGAAGCCTAGATGAAAGTTCAGGACCTATCAGGTTGGCGACTCTCTTTTGAACCCTGTCCAGGAGTGAGAGAAAACCAGCAGATGCACCAGCCCAAATGTGACAACAGTACTCCATACATGGGCGAATGGTGGCCTTATAGAGGTACAGGATAATTTCAGGCGTAAGTCTTTTTCCAGCACGGTAGAGAGAGCCCACCTTTTTTGCAACAGCCTTGGCAATGCTCTCAATGTATCTATTCCAGCTCATGTTCCCTGTAAATGTTAGGCTTAGGAGTTTATGAAAGTACTTTCAGGTAATGTGTTCTTGGCCATTGCTATTGGTGGTAGAGAAGGTTTCTTGTAACTATTGAAGGAAACAAGTTTAGTCTTGGCAGCATTGAATGTGACCATCCATTTTTGTTCCCATTCCACTAGAGATTGGAAGTCATTCTCTAGTGTTTCTGTTATTTCCTTAGATGTGTGTTCATTTGTTTTCCCTTTGTGCCTGTTATAGAGAGTGGTGTCATAAGCAAATATACCCATCTCCGAAACAATTTAATCAGGGAGGTCATTTATGAATATCAGGAATAATAAAGGTCCAAGGATAGACCCCTGAGGTACTTCCGCATTTATATGATATTGTTTAGATGTACGACTGCATTTAAATTTAGGCACAGATATAGAGTGGGGGAAATCGTTTATCGTGGTTGTAGGTAGTCGAGTGTTTCTTTTTCTTGTGAAAGTTTGACAAGAGGGAATTATAGAGTGAAGAAAAATGTGATTTGAATGCGACCGACTGTTGAAGGTTCTCCCAAACTGATTTTCTCGACCAGGTCTTAGAAGAATTTCAAAGTTAACACTGGCGTACAACATTCACGTTTTTAAAGTTTGGAAATAAGTTCTCTAATGGTGCCTTTCTCGATATTTTTATTCTCTCTTGCAGGTCATGGTTTTAAGCTTGCGCCCATTGTTGGAAAGATCCTTGGAAATTTAGCGATGGGGAAAGCGTCCACATACGACCTTTCTCAATTCAGAATCGACCGGTTTCAGCGGAAAGCCTCTCTTTGAGAACAACGAAGGAAAACACAGAAAGGGTGCTAAATATGCTGGAAATCCCGGGGATGCGTGTCGCCTGGAAACATGAAATAAATATTAAAAAAAAACAAAAAAAAAAACAAAAAACAAGTGATTGAATAATTTGCATATGAGGAACCACATCGATTAATATTAATAAAGAAGCGACAGTATATTCCATACATCATTTTTATTCCCGCATCTTTTCTCAAATTAAAACATTCGTCTTAAAAAAATCAATATTTGATTCTGAGTAGCCATTTTATTGTATTATCGTTCGTTGTTTTTTTGAAAGAAAATGTAATTCGAATTCATTTCTTTTCATTGAATGTTTTGTTGGTTTTAATTACATTTGTGCGTGAGTGTTGCAACCAAAATGTCGTTTATATTTTCCATACATACCAACTCTATTGAGTGTATGTTTTTTTGTTTTTGTTTTGTTTTACTTATGAAAGAGAGGATACTATTATATAAAACAAAGTTTTGTCTCGGCACGTGTGTGTGTGTGTGTGTGAGAAAGAGAGAGAGAGACAGAGAGAGAGAGAGAGAGAGAAAGAGAGAGAGAGAGAAAGAGTTCCCTCTGAATTTCAAAACGACAGGGTCAGCGTCAGGTGGCAGAGACAGAGACTTTGAAAAAGCACATGTTATGTGGCACAGCTTTGCTAAGCACATATGTGTACGAAAAGACTTTTGAAAGATAATGAAATGCGTTGGACAAAACCACGAATAATGCATTTCATTTGCGTTAGTGTTGGGACGATTAATAATATGTGCCACTTTTCTGATGCCAAAACGATTCTTTTAATTATGTTTTTATTTGATATCTTCCGCTGCTGGTAATACTGATAAAATAATCAATATTTATTGATTTTAAACTATAGTTTATTCCCATATCATGTTTTTTCATTACGTTTAAGAAAATATCTGCACATTTAACATGCTAGTCTTTAGAGATTTATAAATAATCGGAATCAGTAATTGCACTGGAATCGGGAAAATATAGGAATTATCCTATCACTAATTTGCACTTAAAAAATTGCTGGGTCGGATTTTTATTTATTTCATTTTATTTTATTTTTTTTGTTCGTTTGCGATGGTACCAAACAACGTGTGGGTCTGCGATGTTTGAAATGTAACGAGCTGTAATCGATTTACAGAGCACGTGCGCCGTACACACACACACACACACACACACACACACACACACACACACACACACACACATATATATATAAACTTAATTAAGACTGATTTCTTTGTGAATAGAATATTAATTTACATTGATTCATTATAATTCTACTTTATAAATCAACTTTCTACTTGCTGAATTTTCGTCATTTTTGGATATATTACTATTTTCGACATGAAAATTAACTACGTATAGAGGTTGGTGGTGCTTTCTTCTCATATACACCGAGACGTCGGTCTCATGACAGTCATTTCGGTCTTGTTATAACTTAAGTCTCAACACTAATTTTGTTCTGAAGTAAATAAACGTTTTAAAATAAGTAAAAACAAAAATTTCGTAGATTCTTGAAGGAAGACAACTCTGACTGTTTGGAATTATCTCCCTTCCTTGTTTAGGACCACTGAAGAAGTATACTGGCCCTGATGAGTTTTAGTCTAGCAACACTTAAGAACTGTGATACAACGGAACGGTCTGTCTGTGGGCAGTGTCAGAAATTTCGTGAAAATAGTGAATAATTCCACCCCATCTTTCCAAGCTTATAAGATTAATAATTTATAAATTAATTATTTACTTTTTAATAGACATTTCAAAATGAGAGGCGTGAATTATTCGACCCCCTGTCTTTCCAAGCTTATAACGCCTCGAAAAATGTAATTCAAGCCCTAATTTTTCTTTCAATTAAAGGAGCAAGGACCAAGGTTTCATTAAAAAAAAAAACAAAAAAAAAAACAATGTGTTTTTTTTTTTTTTAAAAAAAGGTTTTAAACTTCGGACTTTACAGGTAAATTTCTAAAAAAAGGGATTTTTTGTTTTAAATTTGAATATGTTATTTATTGACCTTTTCTCTTCAATTTGTGATATATAAAACTATTAAACATAAATTAATTATTTACTTTTTAAGAGAAACTTGAAAATGTGTGACACTTACACAAATGGGGGGGGGCGTGAATATAAAAAAAAACGTTTGTCTAAAATATTATATTCGGTTCATTGTGAAAAATTTCTAAGTCCAAACAAGAGGGGATGTAGGTATAGATAGGTGACAATCTTATAGACCAAGGCATCTCAGCGTGTATTCAAGTGAAAAATTTCTAAGTCCAAACAACAGGGGCTGTAGGTATATATAAGTGACAATCTTATAGACCAAGGCATCTCAGCGTGTATTCAAGTGAAAAATTTCTAAGTCCAAACAAGAGGGGATGTAGGTATAGATAGGTGACAATCTTATAGACCAAGGCATCTCAGCGTGTATTTAATTGAAAAATTTCTAAGTCCATACAAGAGGGGATGTAGGTATAGATAGGTGACAATCTTATAGACCAAGGCATCTCAGCGTGTATTCAAGTGAAATATTTCTAAGTCCAAACAACAGGGGCTGTAGGTATATATAAGTGACAATCTTATAGACCAAGGCATCTCAGCGTGTATTCAAGTGAAAAATTTCTAAGTCCAAACAAGAGGGGATGTAGGTATAGATAGGTGACAATCTTATAGACCAAGGCATCTCAGCGTGTATTCAAGTGAAAAATTTCTTAGTCCAAACAAGAGGGGATGTAGGTATAGATAGGTGACAATCTTATAGACCAAGGCATCTCAGCGTGTATTCAAGTGAAAAATTTCTAAGTCCAAACAACAGGGGCTGTAGGTATATATAAGTGACAATCTTATAGACCAAGGCATCTCAGCGTGTATTCAAGTGAAAAATTTCTAAGTCCAAACAACAGGGGATGTAGGTATAGATAGGTGACAATCTTATAGACCAAGGCATCTCAGCGTGTATTTAATTGAAAAATTTCTAAGTCCAAACAAGAGGGGATGTAGGTATAGATAGGTGACAATCTTATAGACCAAGGCATCTCAGCGTGTATTTAATTGAAAAATTTCTAAGTCCAAACAACAGGGGATGTAGGTATAGATAGGTGACAATCTTATAGACCAAGGCATCTCAGCGTGTATTCAAGTGAAAAATTTCTAAGTCCAAACAAGAGGGGATGTAGGTATAGATAGGTGACAATCTTATAGACCAAGGCATCTCAGCGTGTATTCAAGTGAAAAATTTCTAAGTCCAAACAACAGGGGATGTAGGTATATATAAGTGACAATCTTATAGACCAAGGCATCTCAGCGTGTATTCAAGTGAAGAATTTCTAAGTCCAAACAAGAGGGGATGTAGGTATAGATAGGTGACAATCTTATAGACCAAGGCATCTCAGCGTGTATTCAATTGAAAAATTTCTAAGTCCAAACAAGAGGGGATGTAGGTATAGATAGGTGACAATCTTATAGACCAAGGCATCTCAGCGTGTATTCAAGTGAAAAATTTCTAAGTCCAAACAAGAGGGGATGTAGGTATAGATAGGTGACAATCTTATAGACCAAGGCATCTCAGCGTGTATTCAATTGAAAAATTTCTAAGTCCAAACAAGAATGGATGTAGGTATAGATAGGTGACAATCTTATAGACCAAGGCATCTCAGCGTGCATTCAAGTGAAAAATTTCTAAGTCCAAACAAGAGGGGATGTAGGTATAGATAGGTGACAATCTTATAGACCAAGGCATCTCAGCGTGTATTCAATTTAAAAATTTCTAAGTCCAAACAAGAGGGGATGTAGGTATTGATAGAGTGCAATCTTATAGACCAAGGCATCTCAGCGTGTATTCAAGTGAAGAATTTCTAAGTCCAAACAAGAGGGGTTGTAGGTATAGATAGGTGACAATCTTATAGACCAAGGCATCTCAGCGTGTATTCAAGTGAAAAATTTCTAAGTCCAAACAAGAGGGGATGTAGGTATAGATAGGTGACAATCTTGTAGACCAAGGCATCTCAGCGTGTATTCAAGTGAAAAATTTCTAAGTCCAAACAAGAGGGGATGTAGGTATAGATAGGTGACAATCTTGTAGACCAAAGCATCTCAGAGTGTATTCAATTGAAAAAATTCTAAGTCCAAACAAGAGGGGATGTAGGTATAGATAGGTGACAATCTTGTAGACCAAAGCATCTCAGAGTGTATTCAATTGAAAAAATTCTGAGTCAAAACAAGAGGGGATGTAGGTATAGATAGGTGACAATCTTGTAGACCAAAGCATCTCAGAGTGTATTCAATTGAAAAAATTCTAAGTCCAAACAACAGGGGATGTAGGTATAGATAGGTGACAATCTTGTAGACCAAAGCATCTCAGAGTGTATTCAATTGAAAAAATTCTAAGTCCAAACAAAAGGGGATGTAGGTATAGATAGGTGACAATCTTATAGACCAAAGCATCTCAGAGTGTATTCAATTGAAAAATTTCTAAGTCCAAACAAGAGGGGATGTAGGTATAGATAGGTGACAATCTTGTAGACCAAAGCATCTCAGAGTGTATTCAATTGAATAAATTCTAAGTCCAAACAAGAGGGGATGTAGGTATAGATAGGTGACAATCTTATAGACCAAGGCATCTCAGCGTGTATTCAATTGAAAAATTTCTAAGTCCAAACAAGAGGGGATGTAGGTATAGATAGGTGACAATCTTATAGACCAAAGCATCTCAGAGTGTATTCAATTGAAAAAATTCTAAGTCCAAAAAAGAGGGGATGTAGGTATAGATAGGTGACAATCTTATAGACCAAGGCATCTCAGCGTGTATTCAATTGAAAAATTTCTAAGTCCAAACAAGAGGGGATGTAGGTATAGATAGGTGACAATCTTATAGACCAAAGAATCTCAGAGTGTATTCAAGTGAAAAATTTCTAAGTCCAAACAAGAGGGGATGTAGGTATAGATAGGTGACAATCTTATAGACCAAAGCATCTCAGAGTGTATTTAATTGAAAAATTTCTAAGTCCAAACAAGAGGGGATGTAGGTATAGATAGGTGACAATCTTATAGACCAAAGCATCTCAGAGTGTATTCAATTGAAAAAGTTCTAAGTCCAAACAAGAGGGGATGTAGGTATAGATAGGTGGCAATCTTATAGACCAAGGCATCTCAGCGTGTATTCAAGTGAAAAATTTCTAAGTCCAAACAACAGGGGATGTAGGTATAGATAGGTGGTAATCTTGTAGACCAAGGCATCTCAGCGTGTATTCAATTGAAAAAATTCTAAGTCCAAACAAGAGGGGATGTAGGTATAGATAGGTGACAATCTTGTAGACCAAGGCATCTCAGCGTGTATTCAATTGAAAAATTTCTAAGTCCAAACAAGAGGGGATGTAGGTATAGATAGGTGACAATCTTGTAGACCAAAGCATCTCAGAGTGTATTCAATTGAAAAAATTCTAAGTCCAAACAAGAGGGGATGTAGGTATAGATAGGTGACAATCTTATAGACCAAAGCATCTCAGCGTGTATTCAATTTAAAAATTTCTAAGTCCAAACAAGAGGGGATGTAGGTATACATAGGTGACAATCTTATAGACCAAAGCATCTCAGAGTGTATTCAATTGAAAAATTTCTAAGTCCAAACAAGAGGGGATGTAGGTATAGATAGGTGACAATCTTATAGACCAAAGCATCTCAGAGTGTATTCAATTGAAAAATTTCTAAGTCCAAACAAGAGGGGATGTAGGTATTGATGGATGGCAATCTTATAGACCAAGGCATCTCAGCGTGTATTCAATTGAAAAATTTCTAAGTCCAAACAAGAGGGGATGTAGGTATAGATAGGTGACAATCTTATAGACCGAGGCATCTCGGCGTGTATTCAATTGAAAAATTTCTAAGCCCAAACAAGAGGGGATGTAGGTATAGATAGGTGACAATCTTATAGACCAAAGCATCTCAGAGTGTATTCAATTGAAAAAATTCTAAGTCCAAACAAGAGGGGATGTAGGTATAGATAGGTGACAATCTTATAGACCTAAGAATCTCAGAGTGTATTCAAGTGAAAAATTTCTAAGTCCAAACAAGAGGGGATGTAGGTATAGATAGGTGACAATCTTATAGACCAAAGCATCTCAGAGTGTATTCAATTGAAAAATTTCTAAGTCCAAACAAGAGGGGATGTAGGTATTGATGGATGGCAATCTTATAGACCAAGGCATCTCAGCGTGTATTCAATTGAAAAATTTCTAAGTCCAAACAAGAGGGGATGTAGGTATAGATAGGTGACAATCTTATAGACCGAGGCATCTCGGCGTGTATTCAATTGAAAAATTTCTAAGCCCAAACAAGAGGGGATGTAGGTATAGATAGGTGACAATCTTATAGACCAAAGCATCTCAGAGTGTATTCAATTGAAAAATTTCTAAGTCCAAACAAGAGGGGATGTAGGTATCGATAGGTAACAATCTTATAGACCAAAGCATCTCAGAGTGTATTCAAGTGAAAATTTTCTAAGTCCAAACAAGAGGGGATGTAGGTATAGATAGGTGACAATCTTATAGACCAAAGCATCTCAGAGTGTATTCAAGTGAAAAATTTCTAAGTCCAAACAAGAGGGGATGTAGGTATAGATAGGTGACAATCTTATAGACCAAAGCATCTCAGAGTGTATTCAAGTGAAAAATTTCTAAGTCCAAACAAGAGGGGATGTAGGTATAGATAGGTGACAATCTTATAGACCAAAGCATCTCAGCGTGTATTCAACTGAAAAATTTCTAAGTCCAAACAAGAGGGGATGTAGGTATAGATAGGTGACAATCTTATAGACCAAAGCATCTCAGAGTGTATTTAATTGAAAAATTTCTAAGTCCAAACAAGAGGGGATGTAGGTATAGATAGGTGACAATCTTATAGACCAAGGCATCTCAGTGTGTATTCAATTGAAAAATTTCTAAGTCCAAACAACAGGGGATGTAGGTATAGATAGGTGACAATCTTGTAGACCAAAGCATCTCAGAGTGTATTCAATTGAAAAAATTCTAAGTCCAAACAAGAGGGGATGTAGGTATAGATAGGTGACAATCTTATAGACCAAAGCATCTCAGAGTGTATTCAATTGAAAAATTTCTAAGTCCAAACAAGAGGGGATGTAGGTATTGATAGAGTGCAATCTTTTAGACCAAGGCATCTCAGCGTGTATTCAAAACGGGAGTTAGGTACCGGTAAATGAGAAGCTTATCAATCTAGACATGTTGAAATCTATAAGTTCACACATAGTGGATAGCAAGGCGAGGAATAGGGATATAGAATAAGAAAAGAGAGATAGACAGATCTAGATAAATACAGAGGTATAAAGAGAGACAGGCAAGGGAGATACATTTCATGATTCAACTTATATGCTAATAAGAAATAGTTGGTATATCAGGAACACAAGCATTGTATTTACTAGTTAATTTTACATCAGAATACACTTGTAGATTTTATGTAGCTTTTTTTCTATAGGGAACATGCAAATAGCAGACATAACATCTAGACATATAAATATATACATAAAACAATTATAGTTATGAGATATATCTGAACTAATCCAAAAAGACAATAATGATGAATATCATCACTTACCTTGGAAAATTATCCAGGCTGTATGCCTACTCACATTCCATCAAACACCAGAAAATCATGAGCAATTGCTTGGTTGATTTTTTTTATTTTTTTTATTTTAATTTTTTTCATACACATTTGTAATTGTGTCTTGTTTTATCAAGTATTTTTGTAGTTAATCTGTGGTGTTGGGAGAGGTGTTAACATGAATCAATTTTGCTTAACATTTTTTATTATGTATATTTTTTCAGTTTACAGAGTCATTGCAGTACCAAGTCTGACACTGTAATTGCTTGAAAAGTATTGCATTGGGAAGGAATCTTTTTTTTTTTTTTTTTTTTGAGGTGTGCAGGAATTTCAGTAGGGGATGTTTCTACTGATTTCAGATTCCAAGACAGCAAATTTGTATTTTATTGTTTGTGCATTCTTTTATCAAGTTTTTACAGATGTTTTTGTGTTATGAAAGTGAAAATGAATGAGTTGCAAAGACATTTACATTTTTGCATTCTTTTTTTAATTCTTCACCTTTTTTGTTTTAATGTCCCAAGAGTGAACCAAGACGGATGAGTCTTATTCAGCAGAGTCGAAAAAAACAGGTTACCTTTGATTGTCCTCAATGGATTTGTCCATAGTATAATGTGTCCAAGTTATTGCCCTAATAAAGTGAGAACCATACCCCAAAACTAATGCAGAACTCTACTTAATTAAATGAGCACTCTCAAAGACAATTTATCTAACATAATTTTGAAATATGTTTTATAAAGTTACCATAGAGCTCTCAAATATATTAGGCACTCAAATAGGAAATTTGTTTCAAATACTTGTCATATATATATATATATATATATATATATACATATATATATATATATATATATATATATATATATATATATATATATATATATATTAAAAACTTACAGTATATCTATACTTACATATTGACATTTAGGTTTTCAAAACATACTGCAGAGCTCCTCATGTTTTCTGAATTTTATGCTTTCGTCTACTAATCTATTGAGCACTCTTAAGTATATTTGTGTAGCTGAATTGCCATACATGTTTTTGAAAGTGTATATTTAGCTCTACTAATGTATTGTACTCTGTCAAAATAAATTTATGCAGTTGAAATGCCATATCTGTTTCTCAAATGTTTTATTTAGCTCTACTAATATATTGAGCACTCTGGAAGTAGATTTGTCTAAAATAATTGCAAAAATGTTTCCAACTCTTACTACAAAGCTCTTTAAATGCATTGAGCACTCTTAAAGTAAAATCGTCTTGTATAATTAAACAAAGCAATTTTTAAACTTACTACACAGCTATATAAAACTATGGAGCACATGCAAGCATCATTGGTATATATATAGATCACATAATTATTAGAAGTTATTTTTTTACTTGAAATACATATATATATATATATATATATATATATATATTCAAGGGAGACAATTTGTATATAGATCACATAATTATTAGAAGTTTTTTTTTTATTGAAATAAATATATATATATATATATATATATATATATATATATATATATATATTCACGGGAGACAATTTGTATATAGATGACATAATAATCAGAAGTGATTTTTTTAAGGAAATATATATATATATATATATATATATATATATATATATATATATATATACAAGGGAGACAATTTATAGATAGATCACATAATTAATGGAAGTCTGTTTTAATTGAAGTAAATATATATATATATATATATATATATATATTATTTCAATTCCATCAATGAGACATAGAGCAATAAAGTCATGTTATTTACATTTTGACTTAATAATAACCCTTTAAAATAGTGCTCAAAACTAGACAGAGCTGATATTATAAAACGTTTATTTTATTACAGGATAAATAAACATTAAGATTTAACTAGATTTATATAAGAGTGCTCAATAAGACATAGAGCAATAAGGACATTTTATTTAGATTTTTATTTAATAATTACACTTTAAATAGTGCTAAACAAAGGGAGACAATTTGTATATACATCACATAATTATTAGAAGTAATTTTTTATTGAAATATATATATATATATATATATGTATATATTCAATGAGACAATTAGTATACAGATCACATAATTATTAGAACATATTTTTTTATTGAAATATATATATATGTATATATATATATATAAATATATATTTAAGGGAGACAATTTATATATAGATCACATAATTATTAGAAGTTATTTTTTTATTGAAATAAATATATATATATATATAATATATATATATATATGTTCAAGGGAGACAATTTGTACATATATCACATAATTATTAGAAGTTATTTTTTTAATTGATATATTTTTATATATATTTATATATATATATATATATATTCAATTTTAATATGTATTTTTTTTATTACAGGATAAATAAACATTAAGATTAAACTAGTTATATAAGAGTGCTCAATGAGACATAGAGCAATAAAGACATTTTATTTAGGTTTGTACTTAATAAATACCCTTTAAATAGTATTCAAAACTAGACAGAGCTGATATTATAAAACGTTTATTTTATGACAGGATAAGTAATCATTAAGATTTAACTAGAGTTATATAAGAGTGCTCAATTAGACATAGAGCAATGAAGACATTTTATTTAGATTTGTACTTTATAATTACACTTTAAATAGTGCTAAAAAATGGGAGACAATTTGTATAGACATCACATAATTATTGGATGTAATTTTCTATTGAAATACATATATATATATATATATATATATATATATATATATATATATATATATATTCAAGGGAGACAATTGATACCTAGATCACATAATTATTATAACTTATTTTTTTTATTGAAATAAATATAATATATATATATTCAAGGGAGACAATTTATATATAGATCACATAATTATTATAACTTATTTTTTTTATTGAAATAAATATAATATATATATATTCAAGGGAGACAATTTATATATAGATCACATAATTATTAGAAGTTATTTTTTTTTTAAATATATATATATAAATATATATATATATATATATATGTATATATATAATATATATATATATAATCTATATATATTTTATATATATATATAGTCTATATATATGTTCAAGGGAGACAATAGTTATATAGATCACATAAGTATTAGAAGTTATTGTTTTATTGAAATATATATATATATATATATATATATATATATATATATAACTAAATATATATATATAAAATATATATTTATATATATAGATATAATATATATATATAATCAAGGGAGACAATTAATACATAGATCACCTAATTATTAGAAGTTTTTTTCATTGAATTAAATATATATATATATATTCAAGGGGGTCGTTTGTATATATATCACATAATTATTAGAAGTTATTTTTTTAATTTAAATATATATATATATTCATTCAATTTTTATATGTATTTTATTTTATTACAGGATAAATAAACATAAAGATTCAACTAGTTATATAAGTGTGCTCAATGAGACATAGAGCAATAAAGACATTTTATTTAGGTTTGTACTTAATAAATACCCTTTAAATAGTGCTAAAAACAAGACAGAGCTGATATTATTAAAAACGTTCATTTCATTCCAGGATAAATAAACATTAAGATTTAACTAGAGTGATATAAGAGTGCTCGATTAGACATAGAGCAATAAAGACATTTTATTTAGATTTGTACTTAATAAATACACTTTAAACAGTGTTCAAAACTAGACAGAGCTGAGTTTATAAAACCGTTTATGTTATTACAGGATAAGTAAACATTAAGATTTAACTAGAGTTATATAAGAGTGCTCAATTAGACATAGAGCAATAAAGACATTTTATTTAGATTTGTACTTAATAATTACACTTTAGTGCTAAAAAAAGGGAGACAATTTATAGATAGATCACATAATTATTAGAAGTTATTTTTTTTTAAATAAATACATATATATATATATATATCAATATATATATATATATATATATATATATATAATATATATATATTAATATATATATATATATATATATAATATATATATGTTCAAGGGAGACAATTGTTATATAGATCACATAATTATAAGTTATTTTTTTTATTGAAAATATATATATGTATATATATATATATAAATATATATTTATATATATAATGATGTATTTATATATATCAAGGGAGACAATTAATACATAGATCACCTAATTATTAGAAGTTTTTTTTATTGAAATAAATATATATATATATATAATATATAATATATATATATATATATGTTTAAATGGAGACAATTTGTATATATATCACATAATTATTAGAAGTGACTTTTTTTATTGAAATATATAAGTCATTCAATTTTTTAGACAATTAATACATAGATCACCTAATTATTAGAAGTTTTTTTCATTGAATTAAATATATATATATATTATTCAAGGGGGTCGTTTGTATATATATCACATAATTATTAGAAGTTATTTTTTTAATTTAAATATATATATATATTCATTCAATTTTTATATGTATTTTATTTTTATTACAGGATAAATAAACATTAAGATTCAACTAGTTATATAAAAAGTTCTCAATGGGACATAGAGCAATAAAGACATTTTATTTAGATTTGTACTTAATAAATACACTTTAAATAGTGTGCAAAACTAGACAGAGCTGATATTATAAAACGTTTATGTTATTACAGGGTAAGTAAACATTAAGATTTAACTAGAAGTATATAAGAGTGCTCAATTAGACATAGAGCAATAAAGACATTTTATTTATAGTTGTACTTAATAATTACACTTTAAATAGTGCTAAAGAAAGGGAGACAATTTTTATATAGATCACATAATTATTAGAAGTAATTTTTTTAATTGAAATATATATATATATATATATATATATATATATATATATATATATATATATATATATTCAAGGAGACAATTTGTATATAGATCACATAAATATTAGAAGTTATTTTTTTTAATTGAAATATATATATATATATATATTCAAGGGAGACAATTTATATATAGATCACATAATTATTAGAAGGTATTTTAGTTATTGAAATATATATATATAAATATATATATATATATATATATATACAAATATAATATATATTCAAGGGACACAATTAATACATAGATCACCTAATTCTTAGAAGTTTTTTTTATTGAAACATAAATATATATATATATATATATATATAATATATATATATATATTATGTTTCAAGGGAGACAATTTGTATATATATAACATAATTATTAGAAGTTATTTTTTTAATTGAATAATATATATATATATATTCATTCAATTTTTATATGTATTTTATTTGATTACAGGATTAATAAACATAAAGATTAAACTAGTTATATAAGAGTGCTCAATGAGACATAGAGCAATAAAGACATTTTATTTAGGTTTGTACTAATAAATACCCTTTAAATAGTGTTCAAAACTAGACAGAGCTGATATTATAAAATGTTTATTTTATTACAGAAAAAATAAACATTCAGATTTAACTAGAGTTATATAAGAGTGCTCGATTAGACATAGAGCAATAAAGACATTTTATTTAGATTTGTACTTAATAAATCCACTTTAAAATAGTAATCAAAACTAGACAGAGCTGATATTATAAAACGTTTATTTTATTACAGGATAAGTAAACATTAAGATTTAACTAGAGTTATATAAGAGTGCTCAATTAGACATAGAGCAATAAAGACATTTTATTTATGTTTCTACTTTATAATTACACTTTAAATAGTGCTAAAAAAGGGAGACAATTTGTATAGAGATCACATAATTATTGGATGTAATTTTCTGTTGAAATACATATATATATATATATTCAAGGGAGACAATTGATATATAGATCACATAATTATTATAACTTATTTTTTTTATTGAAATATATATATATATATATATATATATATATATATATATATATATATTCAAGGGAGACAATTTATATATAGATCACATAATTATTAGAAGGAATTTTTTTAATAAATATATATATATATAAATATATTTATACATATATATATAATATATATATATTTTATATATATATATAATCTATATATATTTTATATATATATATAGTCTATATATATATGTTCAAGGGAGACAATTGTTATATAGATCACATAATTATTAGAAGTTATTGTTTTATTGAAATATATATATAACTAAATATATATATAAAATATATATTTATATATAGATATAATATATATATAATCAAGGGAGACAATTAATACATAGATCACCTAATTATTAGAAGTCTTTTGTATTGAAATAAATATATATATATATTCAAGGGGGTCGTTTGTATATATATCACATAATTATTAGAAGTTATTTTTTTAATTGAAATATATATATATATTCATTCAATATTTATATGTATTTTATTTTATTACAGGATAAATAAACATTAAGATTCAACTAGTTATATAAGTCTGCTCAATGAGACATAGAGCAATAAAGACATTTTATTTAGGTTTGTACTTAATAAATACCCTTTAAATATTGCTAAAAACTAGAGAGAGCTGATATTATAAAACGTATATTTCATTCTAGGATAAATAATCATTAAGATATAGAGTCATATAAGAGTGCTCACTGAGACATAGAGCAATAAAGACATTTTATTTAGATTTGTACTTAATAAATACACTTTAAATAGTGTTCAAAACTAGACAGAGATGATATTATAAACCGTTTATGTTATTACAGGATAAGTAAACATTAAGATTTAACTAGAGTTATATAAGAGTGCTCAATTAGACATAGAGCAATAAAGACATTTTATTTAGATTTGTACTTAATAATTACACTTTAGTGATAAAAAAGGGAGACAATTTATAGATAGATCACATAATTATTAGAAGTTATTTTTTTTTACATAAATACATATATATATATATATATATATTTTATATATATAATATATATATATGTTCAAGGGGAACAATTGTTATATAGATCAAATAATTATAAGTTTTTTTTTATTGAAATATATATATATGTATATATATATATATATATATATATATATATATATATATATTTATATATATAATATATATATTTATATATACAAGGGAGACAATTAATACATAGATAACCTAATTATTAGAATTTTTTTTTATTGAAATAAAAATATATATATATATATAATATATATATATATTCAAGGGAGACAATTTGTATATATATCACATAATTATTAGAAGTTTTTTTTTAATTGAAATATATATATATGTAGTCATTCAATTTTTATATGTATTATATTTTATTTCAAGATAAATAAACATTAAGATTCAACTGGTTATATAAGAGTTCTCAATGAGACAGATAGCAATAAAGACATTTTATTTAGGTTTGTACTTAATAAATACCCTTTAAATAGTGCTAAAAACTAGACAGAGCTGATATTATAAAACATTTATTTTATCCCAGGATAAATAAACATTAAGATTTAACTAGAGTAATATAAGAGTGCTCAATTAGTCATAGAGAAATGAAGACATTTTATTTAGATTTGTACTTTATAATTGCACTTAAAGTAGTGCTAAAAAAGGGAGACAATTTGTATATACATCACATAATTATTAGAAGTAATTTTTTATCGAAATCTATATAAATATATATATATATATATATATATATATATTCAATGAGACAATTAGTATATAGATCACATAATTATTAGAACTTATTTTTTTATTGAAATATATATATATATATATATATATATATATATATATATATATATATAAGGGAGACAATTGTTATATAGATAACTTAATTATAAAAGTTATTTTTTTTATTGAAATATATATATATATAAATATATATATATATATATATATATATATAATATGTATATTTATATATTAAAGGGAGACAATTAATACATAGATAACATAATTATTAGAAGTTTGTTTTTAATGAAAGAAATTTATATTATATATATATATATATATATATATATATATATATATATATATATATATATATATATATATATTCAAGGGAGACAATTTGTATATATATCACATAATGTATAGAAGTTATTTTTTTAATTGAAATATATATATACATATATATATATATATATATATATATATTTATTCAATTTTTATATATAATTATTAGAAGTTATTTTTTTAATTGAAATATATATATATATTCAAGGGAGCCAATTTGTATATAGATCACATAATTATTAGAACTTACTTTTTTATTGAAATAAATACATAAATATATATATATATATATATATATATATATTCAAAGGAGACAATTTATATATAGATCACATAATTATTAGAAGTTATTTTTTTTCTAAATGAATATATATATATATATATATATATATATATGTATATATATAAATATATATATATATATATATAATATATGTATATTTTATATATATAATCTGTATATATATGTTCAAGGGAGACAATTGTTATATAGATCACATAATTATTAGAAGTTATTGTTTTATTGAAATATATATATATATAAATACATATATATATATATATAAAATATATATTTATATATATATATATATATATATATATATATATATATATAATATATATATATATTCAAGGGAGACAAGTAATACATAGATTACCTAATTATTAAAAGTTTTTTTTATTGAAATAAATATATATATAATATATATATATATATATATATCTATATATATATATATATATATATATATTCAAGGGAGACAATTTGTATATATGTAACAATTATTAGGAGTTATTTTTTTAATTGATATATATATATATATATATTTATATATATTCAATTTTTATATGTATGTTATTTTATTACAGGATAAATAAACATTAAGATTCAACTAGTCATATAAGAGTTCTCAATTAGACATAGAGCAATAAAGACATTTTATTTAGATTTGAACTTAATTAATACACTTCAAATAGTGTTCAAAACTAGACAGAGCTGATATTATAAAACGTTTATTTTATTACAGGAAAACTAAACATTAAGATTTAACTAGAGTTATATAAGAGTGCTCAATTAGACATAGAGCAATAAAGATATTTTATTTAGATTTCTACTTATTAATTACACTTTAAATAGTGCTAAAAAAAATGGGAGACAATTTGTATATAGATCACATAATTGTTAGAAGTGATTTTTTTAATTGAAATCTATATATATATATATATATATATATATATATATATATATATATATATATATATATATATTCAAGGGAGACAATTTATATATAGATCACATAATTATTAGAAGTTATTTTTTTTAAGTAAATATATGTATATATATATATAAATATATATAATATATATATTATATATATATATAATCTATATATATATATGTACAAGGGAGACAATTGTTTTATAGATCACATAATTATTAGAAGTGTTTTTTTATTGAAATATATATATATAAATATTTATATATATATATATTGACATTTTAGATTTATCATTGAGAATCATAACAGTTAGAATAAAATTATTAAAATTTATATTACATTATGTCATATTCACACAAGAATACCAAAAAAATTGTGGTTATCTAAATTGACGTTTACATTTTTTTTTAAGTTATTACCTTGCTCTACTGATGTATTGAGCACTCTACATATAAGTCCTATCATTTGAATTTCTGTGTATATATTTTAAATATTAACAGTTAGCTCTTAGTCTTATCATCAAATTGCCATACATATTTCCAAATATTTAACAACTATCTCTACTAATTCATTAATCATTGTATATATTTATCTTTCTGTCTCTCATTATTTATCTATCTATCTATCTATAGAATTGAATATGTCTGTCTGTGTGTACATTTCTCTGTCAATTTTAGTCTACATATTCCAAATTTTGATACAAAGGGTACTGAGATTTTAGAAAATCTATGTGATTGGTATTTGAACAGAAATTTTGCAATTAAGGGGTCAAAGTTCAATGATTTGGCCTTTGAGAACCCTACTAATTTCCTCCGACAATTATGGGTCTAAACACTTGAAATTTTACATATAGTTTCCTTGGACATGGATCTAACTTAATATCTCCATTGGAGCCCAAAACAATAAATTGTAAAGGTTCATAATAGGGGTCAAATTTTTTAAAATTAACCGTTTTTCTGCTTTTTTTTTTGGTTGGGGAGGGGGGCAGCATACACCGCTAAACACCGGGGCTACGGCAGGAACTCATGCTAGTATAATATATATATATATACATATATATATATTTTCATATATATATATATATTCATATATATATATATATATATATATATATATATATATATTAATATATATATATTCATATATATATATATATATATTCATATATATATCAATTAAAACATAACTTCTATTTCCATTATTTTCATATATATATATATATATATGCATATTTATATCAATTAAAACATAACTCCTAATAATTATCTGATCTTTATACAAATTGTCTGCCTTGAATATATATATATATATATATATATATATATATATATATATATATATATATATATATATATTTATGTGAATTAAAAAGAATAAGTTCTAATGATTATGTGATCTTTATACAAATTGTCTCCCTCGAATATATATATATATATATATATATATATATATATATATATATATATATTCAAGGGAGACAATTTGAATATAGAAGACAGTTATTAGAAGTTATTTTTTTAATTGAAATAAATATATATATATATATATATATATATATATATATTTGAATTAAATAACTTCAAATAATTATGATCTATATAAAAATTGTCTCCCTTGAATATATATATTATATATATAAATATATATATATATACATATATTTCAATAAAAAAATAACTTCTAATAATTGTCGTCTATATACAAATTGTCTCCCTTGATTATATATATATATATATGTATATATATATACATACACATATTAAAGGGAGACAATTTGTATATAGATGACATAATTATTAGAAGTTATCTTTTTTATGCTTAATTGAATTTTAATGCTTAGTTTTTCCATCAATTGTTTTACTTGGGTAATTTTTTGTAATGTATATTTGAAAAAAATCTATGTGCTAGTTGAGATAAGAAATAAGGAAAATTCTTACCTGTTACTTCCCAGGTGTTATCTCCACTTTTTCTCTGTTCTGCTTCTTGCTGAAACTCATGGCAATTTCATGTTTGTTTGTGTTCTTTGTTACATATATATATTTTTTAATGTGAGGATTTTTTTTCTTTTAATAATTTAAAAACTTTTTTTTGATTTATATAATAAAGAGAGACAACATAACTAATGGATTTTTTTTAAATGATATATTCAACTTTCTGGTTATGATCAAATGTACTACTTTATTTTTTATTTTTTTTTTTTGTAGTTGCATAAGTTAGCTGATGAGAAGAAATACAAGCAGAACTGCATTCATTTAAATAAAGCTAATAGTTTAGAATTTGATTTTACCCAGATGTGCATGTACACAAAGAAAGAAACACTTACTTGAGGACTTCTGTAACTACAGGAAACATGTGGCAGCTAGGATAGGTGATGCTGCTGGATTCAGTTGTTTTTTCCAATCCACATAATTCTCACAATAGCTTATAGTAGAATTCCACCATGATCAAGGGGAGTACCTGAAATTACAGAAATATACACACAGAAGGAAAGAAAAAGAATACTTACTCTACTTCTATGACAATGATTGCTGCGAAGACTTCAAGATGCTAATGTAGGAAGAAACAGATAGACATACATCATACGCAGTTTAAGTGTACCCAGATGTGCTTGAACGCAAAGAAAGAAATACTTGATTCAAACTGCACAAGACATGTGGCAGACAGGAACGGTGATGCTGCTAGGTTTCATTGCTTGTTCCAATCTATAAAAAAGAGATGATGTTTATAGTGTTTATAATCTACTGCTGTGTGAAAGCTGGAACAATGGAAACAGTTAAATTAAATTATCAAATCACAAAGACTGAAATCGAAATAGAAAGAAGAAAGGGTGATACTATACTCATCTTCCTGTTGGTGCAGACCACTTGCTCGTGACTGTTCGTTCGCCATGAAACTGGAAAGTAAAATAAATAAAAAAAGAAAAAAAGAGAGGTTCCACCGGGGAAAGCTCGTGTCTGGGCAGCGAGGTGATGAACTCCCGAAAGGAGGGGCACTATATAAAAACAAGCTTTGCTGCGAACATCTCCTAAAAAGCGGTTTCTACTCAGAATAACAGGCGGAGCAGAAAACAGAGGTGTTCTCTCTACCCAACAGGATTCGTAAAGATACCAATAGTTTGTGTTCATAAGACGGCGATGATCGCTCACAAAACTGGCATTCCTACTGTCATGTCGGAGGACCGTCATATATAATTGCACTACCATTTCGTATTGGAGGACGGTCATATATAATTGCACTACCATACCGTTTCGGAGTTCCTAGACAGTAGGAATAATAAAAGCGGCCTTAAAGCGGCTTGTGAGCACACAATCTAGTCGAACTCTAGTCGTCCTTAGTCGAGTCGAGGCAAGCCTGCATTATATAGTAACACGAGCACGTGTCGCCTGCTTAGAGGGTAGCCCCCTTCGGGAGATTCGAAAGCGCACCTCACAGCGGAAGAGCTTCGGAACCAATCGGACCGTACCCAGACTTGCAGCTATTTGTTAACTTGGAAGTGGAGTCAACACCCCGACACTGAGAAAAGAGCTTTCCAAAAGCTCAAAACCAGTTGCATGCAAAGTCGGGGAAACTGGGAGCAGGCTGGGGAGAACACGGGGCCTTGCAGGGAGGCCCATTTTTCTCTTTCGTTCGGTTTACATCTTTCGGGTATTGTTCTCCTTTCAGCCTGCCCCCATCACGCCTTTTTGCTCGCCACATGCAAGCGTATAAAAAGACGACCAGATGACGGACGCAACAAACTAATGCCGACATTTTCTGGATTTTTTTTTTTTTTTTGCCAGAGCCCATTTAGCCGTGTAGCTATTAAACTACAACGTTACACCCCCCTACCACGGTGAGGATAGGGTTGGACTTTAGGGGGGAAAATACACATCCAGTATTTTATCCAATAAAAGAACGGTTTATAAACTGCACAATTGTCACGGTAATTCTACAGTTTATGGACCGCCCTTAAATAATATTATATACATGCTTTCATCTAACAAATTAAAAAAAAAGGCGTTAATTTAGATTTAAATTTTAATATTTTTTCCCCAGAACAGCACGGATTATAAACTGCACAATTGTCACGGTAATTCTATAGTTTATCGACCACCCTTAAATAATATTATATGTATGCTTTCACCTAACAAATTTAAAAAAAAAGACGTTAATTTAGATTTAAATTTTAATATTTTTTCCCAGAACAGCACGGTTTATAAATTGCACAATTGTCACGGTAATTCTATAGTTTATCGACCGCCCTTAAATAATATTATATGTATGCTTTCATCTAACAAATTAAAAAAAAAAGACGTTAATTAAGATTAAATTTTAATATTTTTTTCCCAGAACAGCACGGTTTATAAATTGCACAATTGTCACGGTAATTCTATAGTTTATTGACCACCCTTAAATAATATTATATGTATGCTTTCATCTAACAAATTAAAAAAAAAAGACGTTAATTTAGATTTAAATTTAAATATTTTAACCAAGAACAGCATGGTCTATAAACTGCACAATTGTCACGGTAATATTTGTTGGCTGGCTTTCTAACAGTATAATAAAATATAAAAAGACGTTAAACGTTAAAATCGTGTAAACTACACAAGTGTCGAAATTTGAAAAGAAATTCGACGTGTTTATGAACTGTGCTCATACTAACAACGTTCATTTGAACACTTGTGCAGTTTACACAACTGAAATAAATGCGTCATCTACTTTGAAACGACAAGAAATACCTTTTTTTTTTGACATCAGAGAAGTAGACAGAGGAGCGGCAGGGCGGCGGCTTAGCTGGGTCGACTGGCTGGTCATCTATTCTTCCGGAACTCATCTCGCTGCCAGGGTCCAAACTGAATTTACAGCCCGTTTTAGGCCTCTTTTTATATTTCACCATCGCCGTGAAAACCGTTAACTTTTCCGGGAAAAACCGAACAGTTCGCAGTCGATGTCGCAACCTTTTTACCTTTTATGGAGTTTGTGTTACCTAGCTGCCTTTTCATTGGTTGATTTAAACTTGTTTAGTTGAAGAGTGAATGTGGCGTGATATGCGCGCACGCACGCACGCACGCACACACAGAGTAATACTTTGTGTTTGTGTGTGTTGGTGTCTTTATGCGAGTGTGTGTATGTGTGTGTGTGTGTGCTGAGTTAAATTTGTTTAGTTTGAAGAGTGAACGTGGGCGTGTGTGTGTGTGTGTTTATGCAAGTGTGTGTGTATGTGGGTGTGTGCGTCGTTGAGAGAGAGAGAGAGAGAGAGAGAGAGAGAGAGAGAGGTTAGCACCCGGTAATTTAAAAAGTTATAAAAAGTTAAAAATATAATATATATATATATATATATATATATATATGGTCGCCAGTGATTTACATTTCAAAATACACGCATTAATAAAACTAGCTCCAAGACTATTTTTCTCTGCTAATTTTCCTTGCGATATTCGTTTTCAGCATACCTGAAAAAACTGACGGTTCGAGTTTTCCGGGTACGGTTTTTCCGGAGACGAGTTTTCTCTGGACAAGTTTTCCGGGCACTGGTATAAGTGCTATGGGTTCATCAGAGCACATCCCATTAAAGTACTTGTAAACAGGGATGCAACACCGAGGAGGCGATGGGACAGACGTTGGAGATTGACCTATAGCACGCACGGGGCCTATTAGATTAGATACTCTTTTTTTTGTTGTTTTTGTGCTCAACGATAAAAACCGACTTCTTCATTTGTGTTTGCTTCTCATTTTCGCTTTTTCTCTGATAAGTGTTTCGCTAATGTGAAAAAGAAAACATGTTCGAACGTTTGCTGACATTTATTGGATGTGTTCCTACCAGTATTTTGCTTAATTTTCGAGTTTGGAGCGATTATCGAGTCTCACAAGATGTCTGTAAAATGTCAGACACTTCTTTATTGTTCTAACTTAAAACCGTGCGCTACTTTTGTTTGTGTTAAATAAACGTTTTAAAATAAGTTAAAACAACAAAAATGTGATCTAGGTAGAAGAGTAACTTACCTTGCCTTTGGTAACATTCATTTTCTTATATATTTATTTGTTCACTACTTTTTCGTTTTGTTCTCTTGAATGCGAAATATTCGCCATGAAATTTCCACGGGGGGTCACGATTATTTCGTTTTATTAATCTTAAGTTTCATAGAATAAAAAGTTCTGACACAACTTTGTCGAGCGATTTATAATCGATTTCATTTAACTTCTGTTTGACCCCGGCACGTACGACCCTTTCTCTCCTTCCCCCACTCTCTCTCTCTTCTTTAGCTTGGTGACAAGCGATATGCTTATGTGTGCGTGCGTGTGTGTGTGTGTGTATGTGTGTACATGCGTGCGTATGTGTGTTGTCGTATTCACGAAAATTTAAAAAAATAAAAACGTTTTTCCCCGACCGGCCGGATTAGGGTTGTGAGGTGTGGTTAGAGTTCATGAAAATAAATGTTAGCAATAAAAACTTTTGGTAAACCAAGTTAGAAAAAAGAATACAATTTACTTCCCCACGGAGCCACCGATTCTTCTTCTTTTTTTAGGCGATGTAATAAGCAATATTTTTGAGCAGGGTTGCCTCCTCTCTTTATTTTGGTTTGTATATTTTTCATCTTGCAAAAATGCTCCCGGGAGATCTTTTTAGGATTCTAAAGGTTTGCTTTTTTTTACACTTTTTATTATCTTCGAAAAATGTAAAAAAGAATGTAAACAGGCAGTTTACGATTTGAAATGCATCGTTAAAATGATATTTTTTGCTAGTTCTTTCAACTTTATATTTTTATTTCGTCGTCTTCAAGTCCAATGTAAACAAGTTCTTGATGAGCCGTTCCTCTTAAATAATCCAATTTACCAAATTTACACTTCTAACGATTACTATGATATTGTCCATTGACTACTGTATGTACACACTTTAACCCTTATCCTCGAGTGGCCTCTGGGGCTTGATAAGTAGTGATTCCTTTATAAAATAAAAAATATTTCAATACTTTGATGGTGAGTCTATAGTCAGTCTGTGCTGGTTTTCCTTGCGATATTCGTTTTCAGCATACCCGAACGATTTTAAAATGACAGTCCGAATGTTAACGAAGCACACACACACACACACACACACACACACACACACACACACACACACACACACACACACACACACGTAAACTCAGTGAAAATGTCTACTGTCGATAAGCTAGTTGTAAATTAGATTACTGGCTCTTATGAGTTTTAGTATAACCACCCTTTACAACTGTGATACAGTAGAACAGTCCGTCTCTGGACAATTAGCAGTGTATCGCATAACTCAATGACAGTGTCGAATGTCGACTAGCTAGTTGTAAGTTAGGTTACTGGCTCTGATGAGTTACACTCTTACCACCCTTAATAACTGTGATACAGCGGAACAGTCCGTTTTTGGACAAGTGGCGGTGATCGCATAACTCATTGAAAGTGCCGAATGTCTATTAGCTAGTTGAAACTTAGATTACTGGCTTTGATGAGTTTCAGTCTAACCACACTTAATAACTGTGATACAGCGGAACAGTCCGTCTGTTTCGCATAACTCATTGACAGTGTCGAGTGTCGATTAGCTAGTTGTAACTTCGTAGCCAGCCGAAAAGCCCCTTTAAGAAGAGACTTGAAGATAATAATTATTGCTTTTATTTGTAATGTTATTCTTATCGTCCAGCCCTGCACGTGCAGAAATGCATTTCCAACGCAACTGTGTTAAAAAACTTACTTCCCCTTCAATGAGACAAGAACCCCGACACTCGACTTCGCACCGATACGCGAATGACGATACATAGAAATGAAAGCTGTTGATTTTATGTATTGAATTTTACGACTTTGCCGGCCCTCGTGACAAGATGTTCCGGCAGATACTGCAGGCTATGACGAGCTATGACTAGCAAAGACCAGATGTGGGGGAAACCCCACATGCCTGACCATTAACCAGCTCCCATTTCCCACCTCTCGGGAGCTGGTCCCCTTTTTCCCTTCCCCCTCTCTTCACTCCTCACATTAAAAATTGGCCTTGTGCCTAATTTGCTTGGTGGGGGAGCAAATAAATACCATCTGTTCCGGCAGATACTGCCAGCAAAGACCGTATGTGGGGCCGACCCCACATATAAGACCTTGGTCAATGTAGGGGTAACCCTTCATACCAATTGTCACCATCCTCGAAAACTATTTGTCTCAGCTAATTTTCCTTGCGATATTCGTTTTCAGCATACCTGAATGAGAGTTAGATTCTATAGACCAAGGCAAGTCAACGTGTATATAAAAAAATATTTTCGTTAACAGATACTACACATTGATCGTTTATTTTATTTGATTTGATGTATTTTATATTTATTTATTTTTTATTGATCTTATTTTCATTTAACATTTAATGTTTTGGTGTTGTATTACTGTACACATAGATTCGAAAAAGTTGTAATAAAAACAAATATATAACAAATAAATGTTATCAAAGGCAAGATAAGTTACTTTTCTACCCAACTGGATATATTTTTCGTGTTTTTATTCAATATAACATGTTTATTCAGCCGTAAGTTTGGGAAAAGGTGTTATAAATAAAAACCCAGATAAAATACTGTACAAACTCGATCAATATATGTTACCGTGACATAGGTGGACATATATTCGGCGGGTTTTTAGTAGTATTGTGTATAGTTTTTTATTTATAACACCTTTTCCCAAACTTACCGTGTTAAAGAGAGAATCAGACGCCATTTTGAATGTTCCAATACATCGGTAAACACTATGTTTTTCGAGCTGAATAAACATGTTACCTTGAATAAAAACACAAAAATTATATCCAGTTTGGTAGAAAAGTAACTTATCTTGCCTTTTGATAACATTTATTTGTTATATATTTGTTTTTTGACAACTTTTTCGAATCTATGTGTACAGTAATACAAACCCGATGTTTTTTTTTATTAAATAGTTAGGTGACTGTACGGAATAGTTACAAAACGCCTTCCTCTCCCCATTTTAAGAACGACTTTCGGAATTGGGGGGAGCCCAATCTCTCCATGGTAAGAACGGCTTTCCAGATTGTGAGGTGTTTTTTTTTCAGAAAGCCGTTCTTATCATGGAGAGATTGAAAGTGTTAATACAAGTTAAATTGAATTTTTATCAGATCTTCTGCTTATTAAATTATTGGACAGAATAGTTAACATGATCCTCTCTACATTAAGAATGGCTTTCTGAACTTTTAAGGTAACGATTTCTTAAAAAAAATACAATTTAATAACAAACAAAAAAAACAGTTATTTTTACGATCCGAAAGAGGGAGGCGGTGGGAGGGGGAGGAATTGGCGCGTTGAAATAAAATTCGTTAAATTTCAAATTCGCTTCATACCCCCACCCTTCGCCACGTCATGACAGAAACAAAACTTTGACGACATTTCATTTAATTTCCGTTTGACCCGGGCAAGAGTGCAAACACGTGCGGAGTGTGTGGGTGTGTGGGTGGAAGTTTTATTGTTTTATTACTTTCATAATTTCATTATTTTCCGTCTTTCTCTCCCCCCTCTCTCTCTTTCTGTCTCTCTCTCTCTCTCTCTCCCCCCCCCTCTCTCTCTCTCTCTCTCTCTCTATCCCCCCCTCTCTCTCTCTCTCTCTCTCTCTCTCTCTCTCTCGTGCTGCTCACATGAAATAAACGCGGGAAGAAATATCGTGAAATGGCAAATTCCGCCATTTCACGAAACGTCGTGGTTAGAGACACATGTATTTTTACTGGGAGTTTTCACTAGAAGAAAAGTAAGTAATTTTTGGTATAATTTGTGATTTTATTTCAGCATTTCTTTTATGTAAAATAATAATCTTGTTTTTTTTTAATGTTTAAAGTGAATAATAAAAAAAAAATGATATTTTATTTAAGTTATTATAATTACCTCGTGTTATTAAACGAAAAAAAAAAATGAACAGACACTACACATTTCGTTCTTTATATATAATTTTCAATATAATTTATATCTATGTGTACAGTAATACAAACCCTATATTTGTTAATGAATATCACTTAAATAAACCACTCTACAGATGGATGTGATATTTGGAATATGCTGTAACATTGATAAAGACGAACTAAGGAACAGTTACGTCATAGACACAAAATATACGTATGATTATAATAGGAAAAAAACAAAAACCTGCAAAAGTATATGCAGTTATGCTACCGTGCCGAAATAAAAACGGTGTTATTTAGAAATCTATTCTTTGTATTCTAACATTTTAATCAAGTTGTCGTGAAACTTGAATTTCAAATGAAAAAAC
Organism: Euprymna scolopes; assembly: GCF_053919585.1. Lineage (NCBI taxonomy): Eukaryota > Metazoa > Mollusca > Cephalopoda > Sepiida > Sepiolidae > Euprymna > Euprymna scolopes. The sequence continues at coordinate 96,869,817 of NC_136527.1, read as the reverse complement.
GAAAAAAACAAAACAAAAAAGGAAATGCAAACACAAAACACGGTAACATAAATGCATAATTACTAATTATGTCTTTCTGGCTAAACGTAGTAACCGTTTCTTTTTTCTGTATTTGTATAAAAATTAGTACATGTTTTTTATTAGATATTGAAATCCATGTTATTAGGTTGAAATGGGCGCTTCTACACTATTGGGACGAGATTTCAGAATTGTAGGGATGCGAGTTAATGCGACAGTTGATGTTGAATTCGAAAGTGATTTTGGAGCCTTTAAACTGTCATTAATAATAATAAAACAGATACTACACTTTGAATTATTTGCTAATAATTAAAAAAAATATTTTCGTTAACAGATATGACACATTGATCGTTGTTTTTATTTGATTTGATGTTTTTTTATTTTTATTTATTTTTTTATTGATCTTATTTTTATTTAACATTTGATGGTTGTTATTAAATTGTTAGATGCTTGTACGGAATGGTTACAAAACGCCCTCCTCCTCTCTCCATTTTAAGAACGACTTTCGGAATGGCCGTATCCCAATCTCTCCATGTTAAGAACGGCTTTCTAACGCCGACACTTGACTTCGCACCGATACGCGAATGACGATTCATAGAAATTAAAGCTGTTGATTTTATGTATTGAATTTTACACGACTTTCTCGGCCCTCGTGACAAGATCAAAGTGTAGTATCTCACGCCTCCTCGCACAGACCTTACACGTCAATAAAAAATGTTTTAAAAATTGGGAGTTACTAGGACGTCCCCCAAGATGAAAGGGTGAATGCGGTATTATGGTGAAAGAAGATACTAGCTGGGAGAAACTTTTGACTTTGTTTAGTTCTGGAGCGACAAGGATGACCAACGACCCCCAAAATCCCCCCTTTTGAGTTGGCCATGTGCCTAAGTTTTTTGTTCACCGTTAATTTTACTGTATTTTTTTTTAACATGAATAAAAGATTTAATATCTCAAAGTGTAGTATCTGTTCTCTCAGTTACGAAACTGTCCGCCACCGGGCTTTCTGGATAGGTTAAGGTGTTTTCATACTAATCTTCGTTAGCAAGGACCGACTCCACATTTGTGGGAGCTTGGACCCGGAAACCGATCCCCTTTTTTGGGAGACTGGAATCTCGGGACCAACACCACTAGCTGGTAGTTGAGACCTGCTTTTGTTGTTTTTTTGCATGCGTTTTTTCTTCGTTCCGGTCTCTTCCCTCTAGAGACAGGGGATGGTCTAATTTCTCCACACTTAATTGCCTGAGCAGCACTGACCTGCCAGGCCCAAACTTTGTCTATCTTCGCTGCTCTCCCAGTGGATCGAGCAGACAGGGCTCTCTTTCTCGCTTCCGTTGGGGTAAGTTAGTGGGTAGTTGGGAGCTTGGACCCGGAAACCGATCCCCTTTTTTGGGAGACTGGAATCTCGGGACCAACACCACTAGCTGGTAATTGAGACCTGCTTTTGCTGGTTTTTTGCATGCGTTTTTTCTTCGTTCCGGTCTCTTCCCTCTAGAGACAGGGGATGGTCTAATTTCTCCACACTTAATTGCCTGAGCAGCACTGACCTGCCAGGCCCAAACTTTGTCTATCTTCGCTGCTCTCCCAGTGGATCGAGCAGACAGGGCTCTCTTTCTCGCTTCCGTTGGGGTAAGTTAGTGGGTAGTTGGGAGCTTGGACCCGGAAACCGATCCCCTTTTTTGGGAGACTGGAATCTCGGGACCAACACCACTAGCTGGTAATTGAGACCTGCTTTTGCTGGTTTTTTGCATGCGTTTTTTCTTCGTTCCGGTCTCTTCCCTCTAGAGACAGGGGATGGTCTAATTTCTCCACACTTAATTGCCTGAGCAGCACTGACCTGCCAGGCCCAAACTTTATCTATCTTCGCTGCTCTCCCAGTGGATCGAGCAGACAGGGCTCTCTTTCTCGCTTCCGTTGGGGTAAGTTAGTGGGTAGGGTGACGTGGGGTAGGGCGGGTGCTTCGTTTCTGCTCCCCTCTGTGGGCAGGGATTCCTATCCCCTCTCTCTCTTAATTGCGACGCGGCACTCTGGCCCGCTAGCACCCACTGCGTCTTTCTTCTCTGCTCTCCCCCCCTCGCGGGGGGATCTGAGCTGCTAACCCGACATCCCCGTGAGGGGAAGTCAAAAACTCTAATTTCTTCAAAGTCCGCTCCTCCCCCTCCATTCCCCTGGGTTTTCTTTTCCCCCACTACACTTTGGTCTGCGTCAGCGGCCAGTGCAACCGCCACGATGCCAGGCAGGAGGGGTACGTTACCCCAAATGCGCAAGATTTATTAATAAATAATAAACTAGACAAAATACTTTGAGAAATTCGCTCAATATATGTTAACGTGACAAAACTTGACATATATTCGGTGGTTTTTTAATAGTATTTTGTCTAGTTTATTATTTATAACACCTTTTCCCGAACTTACCGTGTTAAAGAGACAGTCGGTCGCCATTTAGAATTTTCCAATACATCGGTAAACACTGTATTCTTTTCGAGCTGAATAAACATGTTAAACTGAATAAAAACACGAAAATTATATCCAGTTTGGTAGAAAAGTAATTTATCTTGCCTTTGATAACATTTATTTGTTATATATTTGTTTATTGACAACTTTTTCGAATCTATGTGTACAGTAATACAAACCCTATAATTATTTCATGTCATTAAACGAAAAAAAAAAAAGAACAGATACTACACGTTTCCTTTTTTTACAGATATCATTGTCAAATAAAATGTATATTTATTTATAATTTGTTGTATTTTTAATAGTTTGCTGCAAACTTTAAATCGAGTATTAATCTTCTGTTTGAGAATGTGTTAAATTATCGATGGTTTTATATTGTATTTTTTTATTTATTTATAATTTTATTTCAGCATTTATTTAATATAGAATAACCACGTCGCTTATTTAATCATAAATAAAAAAAAAAAAAAAAAAATTATTCTATAAAAAGCATTTTCATTCCAAAATACTGAAATCGCCATTAAATAACCTGGAAAAGGGTTGATATGGCGTATAAGCAAAAGCCAGACTAAGAAATCAAGGGCAGATAATCGGAAATCTTGATTGTCTCCCTTGACGAACTTGTCTCCACGGAATTTCACGAGTGTTGTGGTCGGCGTTACGGAAATTACCGACCGTTTACTCATTTTATTTGTTTAAATAATATTATATGTAGACTTTCACCTAACAAATTAAATAAGAAGACGTTAATTTAGATTTAAATTAAAAATATTTCTCTGTCTGTCTGTCTATCTATCTATCTAGCTGTACTGTATCTCTCCAACTACATCCTCTGTCTGTCTGTCTCTTTAACCTCGCATCGGCTCTCTGCTTGGTTCCTTATTTCAGCCCACCAAATTAGTTCAGTTTTTTTATATTTTTTTTTATTCATAATTTGATTTCAGTATTTATTTAATATAGAATAACCGGGTGTGTATTAGTACTGGACACATAGATTCGAAACAGTTGTCAAAAAACAAATATATAACAAATAAATGTTATCAAAGGCAAGATAAATTACTTTTTTACCAAACTGTATATAATTTTCGTGTTTTTATTAAATTAAACATGTTTATTCAGCTCGAAAAAACAGTGTTTACCGATATATTGGAAAATTCAAAATGGCGACCGACTCTATCTTTAACACGGTAAGTTCGGAAAAAGATGTAATAAATAATAAACCAGACAAAATACTGTTAGAAATTCGCTCAATATATGTTAACGTGACATAACTTGACATATATTGGGTGGTTTTTTAATAGTATTTTGTCTAGTTTATTATTTATAACACCTTTTCCCGAACTTACCGTGTTAAAGAGACAGTCGGTCGCCATTTAGAATTTTCCAATACATCGGTAAACACTGTATGCGTTTCGAGCTGAATAAACATGTTAAATTGAATAAAAACACGAAAATTATATCCAGTTTGGTAGAAAAGTAATTTATCTTGCCTTTGATAACATTTATTTGTTATATATTTGTTTATTGACAACTTTTTCGAATCTATGTGTACAGTAATACAAACCCTATAATTATTTCATGTCATTAAACGAAAAAAAAAAAAAGAACAGATACTACACGTTTCCTTTTTTTACAGATATCATTGTCAAATAAAATGTATATTTATTTATAATTTGTTGTATTTTTAATCGTTTGCTGCAAACTTTAAATCGAGTATTAATCTTCTGTTTGAGAATATGTGTTAAATTATCGATGGTTTTATATTGTATTTTTTTATTTATTTATAATTTTATTTCAGCATTTATTTAATATAGAATAACCACGTCGCTTATTTAATCATAAATAAAAAAAAAAAAAAAAATTATTCTATAAAAAGCATTTTCATTCCAAAATACTGAAATCGCCATTAAATAACCTGGAAAAGGGTTGATATGGCGTATAAGCAAAAGCCAGACTAAGAAATCAAGGGCGGATAATCGGAAATCTTGATTGTCTCCCTTGAAGAACTTGTCTCCACGGAATTTCACGAGTGTTGTGGTCGGCGTTACGGAAATTACCGACCGTTTACTCATTTTATTTGTTTAAATAATATTATATGTAGACTTTCACCTAACAAATTAAATAAGAAGACGTTAATTTAGATTTAAATTAAAAATATTTCTCTGTCTGTCTGTCTATCTATCTATCTAGCTGTACTGTATCTCTCCAACTACATCCTCTGTCTGTCTGTCTCTTTAACCTCGCATCGGCTCTCTGCTTGGTTCCTTATTTCAGCCCACCAAATTAGTTCAGTTTTTTTATATTTTTTTTTATTCATAATTTGATTTCAGTATTTATTTAATATAGAATAACCGGGTGTGTATTAGTACTGGACACATAGATTCGAAACAGTTGTCAAAAAACAAATATATAACAAATAAATGTTATCAAAGGCAAGATAAATTACTTTTTTACCAAACTGTATATAATTTTCGTGTTTTTATTAAATTAAACATGTTTATTCAGCTCGAAAAAACAGTGTTTACCGATATATTGGAAAATTCAAAATGGCGACCGACTCTATCTTTAACACGGTAAGTTCGGAAAAAGATGTAATAAATAATAAACTAGACAAAATACTTTTAGAAATTCGCTCAATATATGTTACCGTGACATAACTTGACATATATTCGGTGGTTTTTTAATAGTATTTGGTCTAGTTTATTATTTATAACACCTTTTCCCGAACTTACCGTGTTAAAGAGAGAATCGGTCGCCATTTCGAATTGATATTTAAAAAAAAAAAAAAAAAAAAGAATCCTAGCTACTGAGTTGTAGTCGACAATCGTAACATATCCCAAAATTACGAAAATGCAATCATTAAAGAATTTCCTAATTTTTTGTTTATTACAACAACATTGCAAGAGTAAGATTAGTAAATGTGGATGTGTATTTTCCCCCCTAAAGTCCAACCCTATCCTCACCGTGGTAGGGGGGTGTAACGTTGTAGTTGAACAACAACTACACGGCTAAATGGGCTCTGGCAAAACAAAATCCAGGAAATGACGTCCGTCATCTGGTCGTCTTTTTATACGCTTGCATGTGGCGAGCAAAGAAGACGTGTTAAGGAAGGAGCAGGCTGAAAGGAGAACATTCCCCGAACAAAAAAAGAAAAATGGGCCTTACCCTATCCCTTTCCCTTATCCTAACCCTAACCCCTCCCGTTTGCTTCCAAGGCCCCATTTGAGCGTGTTCTCCTCCGCAGGCCTGCTTCTCCAAGTTTCCCCGACTTTGCAGGTAACTGGTTTGGAGGCTTTCTAAAGCTCTTTTATCAGTGTCGGGGTGTTGAGTCCACACTTCCAGCTCAACAAATACCTGCAGTGCAAGGTGCGCTTCTCCGAATTTCCCCGAAGAGGGAGCGACACGTGCTCGTGTTTCTACTGTGTAATGCATGCGTGCCTCCACTTGACTACGGATGACTAGAGTAATACTAAAATAGTTTGTGTGTGCTCACAAGCTGCTTGAAGGGCGCTGGTAATATTATTCCTACTATCTATCAACTACGAGCTGGGGCGGTAATGCAATGATGGACCTCCGATTAATAATATCCGATACGATAGTAGGAATGGCAGTTTTGTGAGCTTTCATAGGCTCTTCCACATTCACGCACAATCTTGTGGTATCTCTCTAGGAATCCTGTTGGGTAGAGAGAACAAGAAGTCCCTTCCCTCGTTTTGGAAGGTTGTTCGCAGCAACGCTTGTTTTATATGGTGCCCTCTTTAGGGAGTTCAACACCTTGTTGTACGGAACCCGATCAAAATCCAGTTAATGATGGCATGAGTTTGTTGCGTCCGTCATCTGGTCGTCTTTTTATACGCTTGCATGTGGCGAGCAGAAAAGACGTGCTCGAGCAGGCTGGAAGGAGAACACTCCCCCGAAAGAGAAAAATGGGCCTCCCTCTCTCCCGTGTGCTTCCATCAAGGCCCAAATTGTGTGTGTTCTCCTTCGCAGGCCTGGTCCTCCAACTTTCCTCGACTTTGCAGGTAACTAATCTGGAGCTTTTCTAAAGCTCTTTTCTCAGTGTCGAGGTGTTGAGTCAACTCCCAGCTCAACAAATACCTGCAGCGCAAGGTGCGCTTTTCCGAATTCCCCCGAAGAGGGAGCGACACATGCTCGTGTTTCTACTATGTAATGCACGCGTGCCTCCACTCGACTACGGACGACTAGAGTAATACTGCTATTAGTTTGCGTGCGCTCACAAGCTGCTTGAAGGGCGCTGGTAATATTATTCCTACTATCTATCAACTACGAGCTGGGGCGGTAATGCAATGATGGACCTCCGATTAATAATATCCGATACGATAGTAGGAATGGCAGTTTTGTGAGCTTTCATAGGCTCTTCCACATTCACGCACAATCTTGTGGTATCTCTCTAGGAATCCTGTTGGGTAGAGAGAACAAAAAGTCCCTTCCCTCGTTTTGGAAGGTTGTTCACAGCAACGCTTGTTTTATATGGTGACCTCTTTAGGTAGTTCAACACCTTGCTCTCCTTGACTCTTCTGATTGTCGAGGTTCTGAGTCCGGTTCCAGGTGTACAAATAGGTGCAAGTCTGGATAGGGAATCTCCCCAAGTGGGTGAGCCTACGCTCTTTCTTATCAGGCGACACGTGCTCGTGTTACTACATAATGCATGCATGGCTCCATTCGACCAGGAACGACTAGAGTAATACTACAATTAGTTTGTGTGTTCTCACAAGCTGCCTGAAGGGCGCTGGTAATATTATTCCTACTATCTATCAACTACGAGCTGGGGCGGTAATGCAATGATGGACCTCCGATTAATAATATCCGATACGATAGTAGGAATGGCAGTTTTGTGAGCTTTCATAGGCTCTTCCACATTCACGCACAATCTTGTGGTATCTCTCTAGGAATCGTGTTGAGTAGAGAGAACACTTCCGTTTTCTGCTCCGCCTTTTATTCCGAGTAGAAACCGCCTTTTTCGGAGGATGTTCGTAGCAATGCATGTTTTATGTAGCGCTCCACTTTGGGGAGATCATCACCTACCTGGCCAGACTGTCCTTTCCTGTACGAAACCTGGTAACGAGTGGATTCCACCCTTTCCCTCCTTTTTCAGTTTGATGGCGACCACGACTAGCCAGAGGTGACTAAAGCATCAAGCGTTTCTTCTTTTCGATTTCAGTTTTTGTAATTGACAAGTTTAATTTTCCTCTTTTCCATTACTGCAGCTTCTAGTTAGAATCAGTACAAGTCCTCAGGTAAGTATTTCTTTCGTTGTGTTGCTAGTGATTAAAACGAATTCCTTTCTGCTTATATTTCCTTTAACCAACTTTTGCAAGTCTAACCAAAAATAATCACCCATGCTTGATCATAGCCAGAATTATTTTTCTCTTACAGGTATTTTATTTTATTACTACATAATGCATGCATGGCTCCATTCGACCAGGAACGACTAGAGTAATACTACAATTAGTGTGCGTGTGCTCACAAGCTGCTTGAAGGGCGCTGGTAATATTATTCCTACTATCTATCAACTACGAGCTGGGGCGGTAATGTAATGATGGACCTCCGATTAGTAATATCCGATACGATAGTAGGAATGGCAGTTTTGTGAGCTTTCATAGGCTCTTCCACATTCACGCACAATCTTGTGGTATCTCTCTAGGAATCCTGTTGGGTAGAGAGAACAAAAAGTCCCTTCCCTCGTTTTGGAAGGTTGTTCGCAGCAACGCTTGTTTTATATGGTGCCCTCTTTAGGGAGTTCAACACCTTGTTGTACGGAACCCGATCAAAATCCAGTTAATGACGGCATGAGTTTGTTGCGTCCGTCATCTGGTCGTCTTTTTATACGCTTGCATGTGGCGAGCAGAAAAGACGTGCTCGAGCAGGCTGGAAGGAGAACACTCCCCCGAAAGAGAAAAATGGGCCTCCCTCTCTCCCGTGTGCTTCCATCAAGGCCCAAATTGTGTGTGTTCTCCTTCGCAGGCCTGGTCCTCCAACTTTCCTCGACTTTGCAGGTAACTAATCTGGAGCTTTTCTAAAGCTCTTTTCTCAGTGTCGAGTTGTTGAGTCAACTCCCAGCTCAACAAATACCTGCAGCGCAAGGTGCGCTTTTCCGAATTCCCCCGAAGAGGGAGCGACACGTGCTCGTGTTTCTACTATGTAATTCACGCGTGCCTCCACTCGACTACGGATGACTAGAGTAATACTGCTATTAGTTTGCGTGTGCTCACAAGCTGCTTGAAGGGCGCTGGTAATATTATTCCTACTATCTATCAACTACGAGCTGGGGCGGTAATGCAATGATGGACCTCCGATTAATAATATCCGATACGATAGTAGGAATGGCAGTTTTGTGAGCTTTCATAGGCTCTTCCACATTCACGCACAATCTAGTGGTATCTCTCTAGGAATCCTGTTGGGTAGAGAGAACAAAAAGTCCCTTCCCTCGTTTTGGAAGGTTGTTCACAGCAACGCTTGTTTTATATGGTGACCTCTTTAGGTAGTTCAACACCTTGCTCTCCTTGACTCTTCTCATTGTCGAGGTTCTGAGTCCGGTTCCAGGTGTACAAATAGGTGCAAGTCTGGATAGGAAATCTCCCCAAGTGGGTGAGCCTACGCTCTTTCTTATCAGGCGACACGTGCTCGTGTTACTACATAATGCATGCATGGCTCCATTCGACCAGGAACGACTAGAGTAATACTACCATTAGTTTGTGTGTTCTCACAAGCTGCCTGAAGGGCGCTGGTAATATTATTCCTACTATCTATCAACTACGAGCTGGGGCGGTAATGCAATGATGGACCTCCGATTAATAATATCCGATACGATAGTAGGAATGGCAGTTTTGTGAGCTTTCATCACCTCCTCCTCATTCACGCACAATCTCGTGGTATCTCTCTAGGAATCGTGTTGAGTAGAGAGAACACTTCCGTTTTCTGCTCCGCCTTTTATTCCGAGTAGAAACCGCCTTTTTCGGAGGATGTTCGTAGCAATGCATGTTTTATGTAGCGCTCCACTTTGGGGAGATCATCACCTACCTGCCCAAACTGTCCTTTCCTGTACGGTACCTGGTAACTAGTGGATTCCACCCTTTCCCTCCTTTTTCAGTTTGATGGCGACCACGACTAGCCAGAGGTGAGTAAAGCATCAAGCGTTTCTTCTTTTCGATTTCAGTTTTTGTAATTGACAAGTTTAATTTTCCTCTTTTCCATTGCTGCAGCTTCTAGTTAGAATCAGCACAATCCTCAGGTAAGTATTTCTTTCGTTGTGTTGCTAGTGATTAAAACGAATTCCTTTCTGCTTATATTTCCTTTAACCAACTTTAGCAAGTCTAACCGAAAATATTCACCCATGCATGATCATAACCAAAATTATTTTTCTGTTACAGGTATTTTATTTTAATAAAAATTAACAAAATAATTAACATACACTCAGTAAAATGCAATGTACTAAAGTAACATAAATAAAACAAAAACAAAATGTAAAAATAATAATGCAAAATACAAGTAGTTATTACAGGTTTCAACAGCAACAGCCATGACCCTGTCATCCCAATATTGGATGCAGTTCCAGAAAGTCATAAAGTAAGTATTGATATCTTCTTCTAATTATAATTTTTTAAAAAAAGAAAATTTCACAAAAAATAAAATACTGTGATCTAAAGGAAAATAAACCGAAAAAAAAAATGTAAAAATAATAATGCAAAATACAACTAGTTATTACAGGTTTCAACAGCAACAGCCATGACCCTGTCATCCCAATATTGGATGCAGTTCCAGAAAGTCATAAAGTAAGTATTGATATCTTCTTCTAATTATAATTTTTTAAAAAAAGAAAATTTCACAAAAAATAAAATACTGTGATCTAAAGGAAAATAAACCGAAAAAAAAATGTAAAAATAATAATGCAAAATACAGCTAGTTATTACAGGTTTCAACAGCAACAGCCAGGACCCTGTCATCCCAATATTGGATGCAGTTCCAGAAAGTCATAAAGTAAGTATTGATATCTTCTTCTAATTATAATTTAAAAAAAAAAAAGAAAATTTCACAAAAAATAAAATACTGTGATCTAAAGGAAAATAAACCGAAAAAAAAAATGTAAAAATAATAATACAACTAGTTATTACAGGTTTCAACAGCAACAGCCATGACCCTGTCATCCCAATATTGGATGCAGTTCCAGAAAGTCATAAAGTAAGTATTGCTATTTCCTAATTATAATTTCCAAAAAAATAATTTCATAAAAATAAAATGCTATGAAATAAAGGAAAATAAATAAAACAAACAAACCAAAAAAAGAAAAAAACAATTAAAAAAAAAAGAAAAAGTTATTCAAGTTTTCAGCACCAGCAGCAGCAACACCCATGACCCCTCTCATCCCCATCTTGGAAGCAGTTCCAGAAATTCCTAAAGTAAGTAATAATATATTTTTTTTTATAAGCAACTCCAACTTCCCATCGAATTCATAAAGGTTTCATTTATTGTATCAATGTGTCTTGGTGGTGCTGCAACAACTACCTTGATTTATTTCTAATTTTCTAGTGATTGTTGAGACTTCAGGACTCTAAACCACCTTTTCAGCACTTGTTTTGTACCAGCTGCTGAATTTGCTTTGTTTTAGATGGGTTTCAGTTAATTTCTTAATTTACTTGATTTCTTTTTTGTCTAATGACTTTTGATGATTCCAGCTTCTAATTGGCCCTTTCTTTTCTTGTTCTCCAGTACCGTTGAACATTACTCACTTTTTTCGCACCTGATAAATTTTGCTAATTTCTTTTTTCTCTTTTTGTTCCAGACTTTATCCTGTCTATTAACTTTTATTCTCTTTCTAGTTGTCTTGCAGCGTTGAACATTACTTGTTTTTGACTTATTTTTACTAGTGAGTGTTGAGACTTGAAGATTCTAAAAGAGCATTTCTTTACAGCACCTGATAAATGGCATCCTATTTACTTGATTTCTTTTTTGTCTAATGACTTTTGATGATTCCAGCTTCTAATTGGCCCTTTCTTTTCTTGTTCTCCAGTACCGTTGAACATTACTCACTTTTTTCGCACCTGATAAATTTTGCTAATTAATTTTTTCTCTTTTTGTTCCAGACTTTATCCTGTCTATTAACTTTTATTCTCTTTCTAGTTCTCTTGCAGCGTTGAACATTACTTGTTTTTTTTACTTATGTTTAGCATACGCACAGATTTGGTAAAGTTAGCCGAAAACAATTATATATAACATTTCTTCAGTTTGAACTCATTTTTGCCGAGAGAGATAGGTTTCCTTGTTCATGTGGATTTGCCTAAAGTAAAGTATTAAAATGCATGAACAATATGCTTTGTAATTATATACAAATATTTACATTACTATTGTTTTTTTTTTTTTATTACATTTTTACCTCAAACAAGGCACTTTGCCACTATCAGGGGGAAACATCTACTGGGGTACTATGTAGGGATTTGGGCAGGGAGGTGTTGGTTCACGTTGCACTTGAACTTATGCATGTCAGTACAGTTGGGGAAGCAGTGACCTGGAATGGAATTCCAAATTCTAGCAGCTCTGGGGAAGAAACTACTGGAGTAGAAAGATCTTTTAAATGTAGGGATCTCTACAGTGTGGGGGGTGGGATTTTGCAGCTTGTCGGGTCTGTCGAGGGTGTTTACGTTGTGGGGGCACAAATGCTTGCAGTTCATCAGAGCATTCACCATTATAATAGTTGTAGAACAGGCAGAGGGATGCAACGTTTCGACGATGGGACAGAGGCTGAAGCTTAGATGCCAGTTTAGGGCCTATCAGATTTGCGACTCTCTTTTGAACCCTGTCAAGGAGCGAGAGACTAGTAGCCGATGCACCAGCCCAAATATGACAGCAATACTCCATACATGGGCGAATAGTGGCCTTGTTAGAGAGGTACAGGATACTTTGGGGTGTTAGAAGTTTTCTAGCACGGTAGAGAGAGCCCACCTTCCTCGCAGCAGCCCTGGCAATGCTCTCGATGTAATTGTTCCAGCTATAATTATCATTTTCATTATGGATCAGTAATATAATTTTACTACTGTTAATATATTCTAATAAATTATAATATATTAAATAACTATAAAAACTAAAACTAATAATTAAAAACAAAAAAATCATGATTAGATACTAAAACATAACTTATAAATTAGCGCTAAATTAAGTTATAACCGATCAAATAATAAACACTAAACCTCGACATAAATGTAAATATCAAAATGTTAAATTGTATAAATACTGAAAGATTAAACACTAATACTAAAATAATACTTTAAAACCAAAAATATACCAGAGAATAAGTGATAAGCTGTTCTAAAAATAAACTTATTACTAGTAAAAATATCTTGCTGATCCATATAAGAAAATGATAATAATATTGGCATATTAAAAATGAGCAATTATTAGAATAACGATTGCGCTCAAATTCGAGTTTGCCCTTTACACGCCTTTGCAGTAATATTTATGCCCCAAAACTGAAAAATGTGGCTGATTACTTGGACCTGAAAGTTCTAAACTAGCATAATTGTCTGGCATCTCAGTACTTTGTACAAAACTAGCATTTTATCCCTGGGAGTTTGGGGGTTTTGTGTTGAGCCAAACAACGAAAAACGCGTGGTAGCAGGGAGGAAGGCTCGAACCCGTTACGTGTTTGCGTGTATGACCACTGGCAGTGACGTAGGTTTAAATTAAAGCTAGAGAAAAGAAAGCACGGCATGACTTACAAATACATCGTGGATTAAAGCAACCCCCTAGCTATTTGTCGCGTGAAGTAATAATTACACTTATATATATTTTTTCCTTTATTTTTAACTTTGACACATTAACCATTATTGATTAAGGGTCATATGAATTTATTACGTTAGATCCATGGCCAAGGAAACTATATCTAACATTTCAGTGGTTTATACTATAAGTTGTACACTTTCACTTTTATAGATATATCCATTTCAAAATTACTCGGACTTGTAACGACATGATTCCATTTCCGTTGGATTAAAACTTGTCTCTTTTTTCTTTTTATTTAGCAACCAGCCGAAACTTCTCCCAGAAGAAGACCACTCCCATCCAAAATTTCTACAAGAACAGGATTCAGGGTCCTGGATATGACCTTAAACTGTATCCGATGGTAAAGCTCCATAAGCGGGCTTGGGGAGTGTGGAGCCACCCTTTAATTACCATTGCTCCCAGGTCCACTCTGACCCGGAGTGGTAGTACCTGTTAGGGTCCCCACTGTGGGTTACATATTTTTCTTCTAATAAACCTTTAAAAACTATAAGTCTATTTTCTGTGTTATCTATTTGTTATACATCATGTGCCCCGAATTAAATTGTGATATTCGTTTTCAGCATATTCGAAAAGATTAAAAAAATCGACATAGAATTACATATCAAATATAAAAAAAAAAGGCTAACCCTGACCCCCAACTCTAATCCATCCTAGAGACAATTTGATCAAAGAGGAGCAGCATGAATATCAGCAATAATGTATGCCAAAAAAAAAAAAAAAAAAAATTACTTAATATTGGTTTGAACTATAAAGAACTCTGCACTTGTAGAGTTTTCGTAATTTTTGGATATATTACTATTTTCGACATGACAATTAACTACGTATGGAGGTTGGCTTTGTTTTAATATGCAGGGAGACGACGGTCTCATGACAGTCACCTCGGTCTTGTTCTAATTTGAGCCTGAACACTTGTTATGTTCCAAAGTAAATAAACGCTTTAAAATAAGTTAAAACAAAAAGAACTTCTCAGATATTAATCAAGGCAGATAATTAAAGTCAGAGTTACCTTTAGGAAACCATATGAAAATATACTCACAAATATATGTATATATATACATATATCTGTGTGTGCTTTCTCAAGGGAGATAATAAAAATAAGAGTTATCTACCTTTAAAAAAAATACTTGAAAATGTACTAACAAATATATATATTTATATATATATATATATATATATATATAGTAATTTATGAAATATATATGGCGATTAAGCTACACTGAATATTCGGCGTTTCATCCACTATAGGAGTCGTCAGGCTAACGAATCCTATAGTGGATGAAACGCCGAATATTCAGTGTAGCTTAATCGCCGTATATATTTCATAAATTACTAACGAGCTCTACCAACGTATTGAGCAGTTTGGAAGTAAATACTTAAAGTTTATGCATAAATCTATACTTTCGTATATTTATTTTATGTGAGTAAATGAAGTAGTTATATATATACAGCTTCTTCATTTACTCACCTAAAATTAATATACGAATATTCGTTTTCAGCATTCCTGACCAAATTGAGGGTTGGCCCCTTTCATATGCCGCCTGTACAAACATGGTCACCAGTGATTTTTACATTTCAAAATACACACATTAATATTTTCACTATAGAAAGGCTTGGCTTCAGAAAATGCTCCCAGCTCCGGACCTGTATCGAGACGGAGATTGAGGCTGAAGGCGGCTGCATTGAATATATATCACCTGACTTTTTCAAATAAAGCTGTAGTGTCGTTTTTCACTTTTATCGTTCCACCCTGTGTATATATATTTGAGCACAAGAATAAAAAGACCTTAGAAATAACAAGCTTTGATTAACTCACATTTAGTATAAGTAGGTAAATGTGCATTTCAGGTGCGTAACTCTTTTGTAAAAAATTTTAACACCAAGTTTTTAAAAATTTTGAGAATTTAAAGTGGGGGATCAATTTCGTATACAAAGTTAATGTAAACTGATCTCCTATTTCCCGGCCGTTTCACAGTTTTTAACCAATTAGACAAATTATCCACTAACCCTAAGTCTGGGTGACAAGGTTGTAAAACAGTAGACCCTCCCCCCCCTCTTAAAATGCACAACATTAGTAAAAATAGCAGAAAGAAAAACAAACTATTGGTTTAGAATTTAAAGTCGGTGATAAGTACACCATTTTTACTGACTTAAAACGACAATGGCCCGAAAATTCGTGATCATTTTACATTTAATTTCTAAATTACAAAATTATTCTTCGTCTTAATTTTTTTCTTCTCGTCTTAAAGGATTTTGACACGTAACCGCCTGAAAATGTAGAATCTTAATTTGATCAGAAGGTTTTAATCTAGCATGCAAACATTGAGGGACAATTTTGATAATTTTCTTTTAAATTATTCAGATTTTTATCGATTAAAACATCTGAAGATCATCAAATTTTTCGTTTTTATTTTCTAAATTAATTTTTACGTAAACAAAAAAGCTGATTGTTAAGAAATCGATTTTTTAAATGTGGTTTTAATCGAAACACAACAATAATTACATACTTGTCATTAGAGTCAAGGGAAATAACTCTAATTTCAGTAATAAAAATTTCAGTAATAAAATTTAGAGTTACCTCCCTTGAATATTGGCTTGTATAACGTGTATTTTCAGTATTCCGCTATGTCGATAAGAACTAATTATTTTTCTTGGACAAGTGTAGACATCGTATGTGCTGTATTTTTTTCTTAAACGACTATATATAAAAATATTTGAAGTTGTATATTTGTTAGAGTTTAGATTTCAAAGAAAACAATGTAGAAAATGACTAGGTGTATCGGAATTTTTGTAGGAATTTTTGACACCCCTAACACGAAACTGCGAATAAAATATAAAAAACTCGTAATTTCTCAGTTAAAAGTGGGTTATTTATTTTCTTTATGGATTATACTTCCAAAATAAACTATTAAAGTTGTTTTAAAAGTAATTGAAATATTTTTTTTTTAAAAACAGTAATGAATTTTCCGAACTCAATATTTTTCAATTTTTAAACTTTAAAAATCTATCAAAATTTTTCTATTGTTTGTCAGTCAGAAGTTTAGCATCTGTAAGGTGCCGGATTATGGTCTCAAATATTTTGGCAAAAAGTGTTAATCGTGACACCCTGCACTTTAGATTTCCAAAAGGATGAAACACTAGTGTCTGTAGGTATTTAATTATTATAGTAAATATATATATATATATATATATATATATATATATATATATATATATAGGTTGATAATTTTAAGAAAATCATACACAAGGAAATGAAAAAAACTAGGCCTAAATGTAGACGTATTAGCTAACATAAAAATAACAAACTTCCTGGACGTCACGTTAAATTTAGATAAAAACACATATGAACCCTATTTAAAAGATAACGCTAATCCAATATACGTAAACCCTAAGTCCAATCACCCACCATCAATTATAAAACAGATTCCTAACTCGATCGTAAGTAGACTCAGCAATAACTCAAGCGATGAAAATGTATTTAACAGGTCAACTAATATTTATGAAACAGCCCTAAGAAATAGTGGATGCAAAAATATTGATAGCAAATATAAGCAACAAAGCACCAATAACTATAATAAAATTAAAAATAGAAGAAAAAGAAATATAATCTGGTATACGGCACCATACAATCAAATGTTAAAAACAAAACTTGGCAAGAAATTTGTAGATCTTATCGAAAAGCACTTCCCTGCAACCAACCCCTTACACAAAATTTTCAATAAAAATACCCTAAAATTATCCTACAGCTGCTGCGAAAATTTAGAGACGATAATTAAACCACATAATAACAAAATATTAAATAAAAGCTATGAAAATAACAAAACAAGAATAAAAAAGTGGACACCATGACAAAAATAGAACTAACACAAAAAACACATATGTAACTAGCAGAAATAATAATAATAATAATAATAATAATAAACCAACTCCGGACAACAACAACCATACTAGAAATAAAAATAAAAATACTAATAACGAACAAGATAAATGCAACTGCAGATACTGCACACTTTGCCCACTTCAAAATAAATGTCTAACCAAAAGCATAGTTTACCAGGCAACAACATTTGCGAAAGAAAACCCAAATAACAAGAAATATTACATAGGTATGACTTCCTTAGATTTCAAAACTCGATATTATGACCACAAAAGTACATTTAATAATAAAAAAATATTGTATGAAAACAACGCTAACTAAAAACTCAATAGAAGGTCCGTATATAAAACGCGAGACCACAAAATTCTCGCATAAGCCTGAAGAATCCTAGAGTGGATGAAACGCGGAATATTCAGTGTAGTTTAATCGCCATGTATATTTTATAACTTACTATATATATATATATATATATATATATATATGCCCACCAATTATATATGAAAAACTATGATATCTATTAACCCAAAAACTAACTCTAAGTCCGGGTGGCAATATGAAAAAAATGAAAGTTACATTTAATATGTGCACCATATCAAATCGATTTATGACCCTTTGTTTATCGTAATAGACTTTTATCTATTCTTTTTCTTCTAAACTCAACAGGTAGCGCTACACGATGGACCTGTTATTGATCCCGACCGACGAGACCAAGTTGAAAATGATTGGGCCATCAAAATATGTAGTGAATTTGTGAAAGATGTCTTTCCTGGATTAGAGCCAGACCCTTGTATTGTTGAGCATTGTATATATACGGTGAGTGAGTGCAATTATTTAACCATGTTTAGTATAAGTAAATTAATGGAAGGTGAGTGGATAGTTAAGGCTACCATACAGGGTTTTATCTTTTCTAGAGGGCGACGATGCCGTTAAGTTCAAGTTAGAAATGATTGATTTTACTGATTTAGATGACAATAAGAATATAGGAGTGTGAAAAATTTGTTGATCATCATTCAATCCCGAGCAACGTTGGGTCACCCTATATATATATATATATATATATATATATATATATATATATATATATATATATATATATATATATTTTCCTCACTATGTATCTTTGATTTTTTCCAATAAGTTCCTCCTTTTACCATCTCCAACAGAAAACCCCGGACGAGTATTTTGTATTAGACACGCACCTAGTAGGGTCTCCTTAATTTTAATTAGTGTATGCAGTAGTGCTCTGGAGGCTTCCTGAGTTTTTATTTCTGTCACTCATTACTTAAAAAAAAATGTTTTCTCAAGACAATAAAAGACAATAAAATTGCAAAATCACTTTTTATTTTGAAAATTGTTTCATCTTACCCTTCAAGGACCAACGGGAAGACTAGTACACACACACACACACACACATACACACACACGCACACATACACACACATACCCTTCAAGGACCAACGGGAAGACTAGTACACACACACGCACACACACACGCACACATACACGCACACATACACACACATACACATACACCCACACACATACACATGCACACACACATACACATACACACACACATACACACACGCACACACACATACACACACACGCATACACACATACACACATACACACACATACACACATACACATACACACACATACACACATACACACACATACACACACACACACATACACATACACACATACACATACACACATACACACACATACACACATACACGTACACACACACACACACACACACACACATATATATATATAATTCGTGTGTATCTCTTGACTATGTATCTTTGATTTTTTTCCAACAACTCCCTCTTTTCACTATCTCCAACAGAAAACTCCCGATGAGCATTTTGTATTAGACAAACACCCTCTTCATCCAAATTTGATCATAGGAGCTGGATTTTCAGGTAATTATTATCATTACATGTTTCTATTAAAAAAAAAAAGATTAACCTACTTTTGAAAATGTGCTCCTGCTATTACTGGTAAGCTAATGAATGTTATATCTAAGTCCATTGTTTTTAGCGATCACGTGTTCATATATATATTTTTTTTATTCACACACAAAGCTGCACCCGGCCACGCGTTGCTGTGGCTCAGTTTGTTAAAATGGAACACATTCCCCATAAAAAAATGCATTTTTTATTGTTTATTTATTTTATTATTTTTGCAATTTTTTTATCAATAAAAGTTGTTTTTTCCCCAAGAAAAGGTGAATTATTTACCATAAATTGTTAGGTGAAAGTTTTTTGTTTTTCAGAAAAACTTGCACTTTTTTTTTTAAAAGAAAGTTGGCAGTAAACATTTATTTTTGAAAACAGAATTTTTATCATGAAAAGAAAAAATTCATGCTTTATATGAACACCGTAAATAGTTAGGTGAAAGTAGAGAAAAGTTAAATTTTTTTTTCAAAGAATGTACAATTTTTTTTTGTCAATAGATGTTAAGAAAATAAACAGAAAAAATGCTCCCATCAATAATTAACTATGAAAAAAAATAAATAAAAGGTTGATTTAGTGTTTCAACATTTGAACAACGCTCGGCTGAATCCAGTGATTGCCGGTCGAACCCTAAACTAATTGGAATCCAAGGGAGGGGGTTAAATTCTGCATGAGTACCATTCTTTTTAATTTTGTCTTTTGTTCAATTTTTTGTGTGGGCTTTTAGCGATTGCAAACTAACAAATTTAACAAAAATGTAAAAAATTCAACAATTGAATAATTTTGCTCAGCTTCTAATACAAATCCTAGTAAATCAATCCCTCTTATAGGGAAGGACGGAACCAAATTATTGTCAGTATGTTAGGGAGAGGTTATATATATATATATATATATATATATATATATATTTACAATATTTTAAGCAGATTTTTATGGGTTGCTCGCTAACTTACGATAAAACTTACGAAGTATGCACTTGTTTACGATTGTTGTAAAAATGGAATGGAAATTTAAATTTCGCTCCGTTTTAATCTTTTTTTTAATTGTGCTTCTCCTAAAAACAAATATAATCAAAAGAATAACATTCAACAATTCTACTTTATATATAAAACACGAAATATTATATATGTATATATATATATATATATATATATATATATATATTAACGAAAGAGAAATGATTCCATTTTTAAACGAAAAATGTCAGTTTGGTATATAAAAGTTCCGTTTAGTAATGTCACGTGATGGCACGCGGCGTGAAATAATTGTCCCCAAATAAAAAAATGCCCCATCCGTACAAGGAAAAACACCTATTTATTATAGCAAAATTCAGTCTGATGTTATAATTAAAAAGAGATATGTAAAAACACACATGGGTACAGTAAACATATTATACTAAAATGTCGAAGCAGTCATTCCAGTGGTTATTTAGACTATTAATTACGAACGAACCAAGAGTTAAATTTATATATATATATATATATATATATATATATATATATATATATATATATACATATATATATATGAAACTGTCATCTTCTGTAGTGTGTTATCGAGTGACACAACTTCTTTCTTAAGGAAAAAAGGTTAGGGGTAATTAACATATATATATATATATATATATATATATATATACATATATATATATATATTCCAGTGGTTATTTAGACTATTAATTACGAACGAACCAAGAGTTAAATTTATATATATATATATATATATATATATATATATATATATATATATATATATATATATATATATATATAGATAGATAGATATGAAACTGTCATCTTAAACGAAAAATTTCAGTTTGGTATATAAAAGTTCCGTTTAGTAATGCCACGTGATGGCACGTTTTTTTTAAGGAATAATCCTATGAGTAAAATTTGACTATTTTTCAACTATGGTAACACACGTTCATCCAGGTACAAGGCTACACACCTAACGTGAATGTGTGGTTTTTATGTCCTTTTGTTCATCCGTAGTTCAACACAAGGAGAAAGATTACTTCTGGTTTTTTGAAAAATGCTTCCATGATCGCACGTTTTTCAAATAGTTGTTTAAAAAATTATTTTATTTAAAAATAATTGGAATTTAAAATATAAATATGGAAAAATTTGTAACAATAAAGAATTGAACTACACATTGAGTTGTTTTTTTTTTTTTTTAGATAAGTGATTTTTTGGAATTTATATCGATTTTTTATACTTGAAGGAAGAAAAATTTCGTTGATTTTCTTCAAATCTTTTTTAAAGAAAGCCGATTAAAAAAATTGCATAATTTTCTATTAAACCTGTTATTTTTTTTAAAAGTTGCTCTTTGCTCCTTTAATTGAAAAAAAAAATAGGGTTTGAATTACATTTTTTAAGCAGTTATAAGCTTGTAAAAATAGGAGGTCGAATTATTCAATTTTTTTTTCACGCATTCTAAAATCGGTTTCTGACATTACTATCACTGCATGTATGTAGACATATTGGTGTTATTTTTATATAATGATACGATGATGTAAAAGCATGGACGATACATTCGAAGAAAGTCGGAAGGCACATCTGCCGAAGGGTTTGTATCAATGACGCAAAAACAAATAAAGTGTTTCAATATCAATTGCAAATTCCAACATATAGCAAAGGGGAGATAACTCTAACTTTTATGAAATTAAATTTGAACTTTAGAGTTACTCCCCTTGCATTGCAGACCTTATTTGTTTTTGGTATTATTATTATTATTATTATTATTATTATTATTTATTTATTTATTTATTTACTTTTTTCTTTTTTAACGGAACTGATTTTTTTTTTTTATAAAATTATACACATATTTGTTGGATCTTCCGGGTTTGTATTACTGTACACATAGATTCAAAAAAGTGGTAAAAAAACAACTAACAAATAAATGTTACCAAAGGCAAGATAAGTTACTTTTCTACCTAACTGGAAAAAAGGGTTTTTAGTGGTTTTACTCACTTTAAAATGTGTAATCGGTTCGAAAATCATACAATGTTTATCGATATATTTGAAAAAGGAGAATGGCAGTGTGTGCTTGCTGTTGAATACGGTAAGTTTGGGAAAATGAGTTCAAACTAAATAATTACACAAAATGCTGTTAGAAATTCACCGAATATATGTCCGACTGAATGACTTTAATCGTCGTAGTAGTAGGAATAATTGCGGTCATCTAGTTTAAATAGAAACGGAAAATTACCTCCCTTTTGAACTAACCTGTGTCTTACGATCGTTTCCATCAAGTTGTATTTTTTATTTTCTTTAATAAATAATTTTCTACCTTATCGATTTTCGTAATTTTTTTATATCATCATCTTAAAAAATACGAGGAATACGTAGATACGATTCTTTTCATATGAAATTCAGTAATACGATTTCCGAAACTTCGCCCCAATAGTGTAGAAGCGCCAAACTGTCATATGAAAGAAAAAAAAAAGATGAACGAATTTCTAAATTAAATAGGGTTATCTCCCTCAGTCCATGGCGTGTTTTAGAAGAGCGGCAAGAAATTCAGAGATCACATCGTCCGAAGCCTAGTTGTTGGTGAAAATGACTTTTTTTTTGTTTTATCAAATTCAGACTGATTTTTTTTTTTTTTTTTTTTTTTTTTTTTTTTTTGCCAGGCTAATATTTATGTATTTATTTACGTTGTATTTTTAGTATTTATAGATTTTTAATGAGAGTTTTCTTTCTTAGAACTATTTTCGCTAGAGTTATCTCCCTTGGCTACATGTTTCTATTATTACGAATTTTAATCTACATATGTCTATTAGTTAATCTCTACCTTGTGTCTAGTTTT
>NC_136527.1:96781904-96841904 GCF_053919585.1 Euprymna scolopes | reverse complement strand
AAAAGAGACATTTGATATAAATTAAAATAATAAATTAACATATCAGTTGTGATTGGAGCAATTGGCTTAATGAAAAAAATCTTGAGAAAATAAAAGAAATACAGACAGAAGCCATGGGGGGGAACAACATCTATTAGTAAAAGAGACATTTGATATAAATTAAAAAAATAAATTAACATATCAGTTGTGATAGGAGCAATTGGCTTAATGAAAAAAAATCTTGAGAAAATAAATGAAATACAGACAGAAGCCATGGGGGGGGAACAACATCTATTAGTAAAAGAGACATTTGATATAAATTAAAATAATAAATTAACATATCAGTTGTGATAGGAGCAATTGGCTTAATGAAAAAAAATCTTGAGAAAATAAAAGAAATACAGACAGAAGCCATGGGGGGGGGAACAACATCTATTAGTAAAAGAGACATTTGATATAAATTAAAATAATAAATTAACATATCAGTTGTGATAGGAGCAATTGACTTAATGAAAAAAATCTTCAGAAAATAAAAGAAATACAGACAGAAGCCATGGGGGGGGGAACAACATCTATTAGTAAAAGAGACATTTGATATAAATTAAAATAATAAATTAACATATCAGTTGTGATAGGAGCAATTGACTTAATGAAAAAAATCTTCAGAAAATAAAAGAAATACAGACAGAAGCCATGGGGGGGAACAACATCTATTAGTAAAAGAGACATTTGATATAAATTAAAATAATAAATTAACATATCAGTTGTGATAGGAGCAATTGACTTAATGAAAAAAATCTTCAGAAAATAAAAGAAATACAGACAGAAGCCATGGGGGGGGGGGAACAACATCTATTAGTAAAAGAGACATTTGATATAAATTAAAATAATAAATTAACATATCAGTTGTGATAGGAGCAATTGGCTTAATGAAAAAAATCTTGAGAAAATAAATGAAATACAGACGGAAGCCATGGGGGGGAACAACATCTATTAGTAAAAGAGACATTTGATATAAATTAAAATAATAAATTAACATATCAGTTGTGATTGGAGCAATTGGCTTAATGAAAAAAATCTTGAGAAAATAAATGAAATACAGACAGAAGCCATGGGGGGGGGGGAACAACATCTATTAGTAAAAGAGACATTTGATATAAATTAAAATAATAAATTAACATATCAGTTGTGATAGGAGCAATTGGCTTAATGAAAAAAATCTTGAGAAAATAAATGAAATACAGACAGAAGCCATGGGGGGGGGGAACAACATCTATTAGTAAAAGAGACATTTGATATAAATTAAAATAATAAATTAACATATCAGTTGTGATAGGAGCAATTGGCTTAATGAAAAAAATCTTGAGAAAATAAATGAAATACAGACAGAAGCCATGGGGGGGGGGGAACAACATCTATTCGTAAAAGAGACATTTGATATAAATTAAAAAAATAAATTAACATATCAGTTGTGATAGGAGCAATTGGCTTAATGAAAAAAATCTTGAGAAAATAAATGAAATACAGACAGAAGCCATGGGGGGGGAACAACATCTATTAGTAAAAGAGACATTTGATATAAATTAAAAAAATAAATTAACATATCAGTTGTGATAGGAGCAATTGGCTTAATGAAAAAAATCTTGAGAAAATAAATGAAATACAGACAGAAGCCATGGGGGGGAACAACATCTATTAGTAAAAGAGACATTTGATATAAATTAAAATAATAAATTAACATATCAGTTGTGATTGGAGCAATTGGCTTAATGAAAAAAATCTTGAGAAAATAAATGAAATACAGACAGAAGCCATGGGGGGGGGAACAACATCTATTAGTAAAAGAGACATTTGATATAAATTAAAATAATAAATTAACATATCAGTTGTGATAGGAGCAATTGGCTTTATGAAAAAAATCTTGAGAAAATAAATGAAATACAGACAGAAGCCATGGGGGGGGGAACAACATCTATTAGTAAAAGAGACATTTGATATAAATTAAAATAATAAATTAACATATCAGTTGTGATAGGAGCAATTGGCTTAATGAAAAAAATCTTGAGAAAATAAATGAAATACAGACAGAAGCCATGGGGGGGGGGGAACAACATCTATTCGTAAAAGAGACATTTGATATAAATTAAAAAAATAAATTAACATATCAGTTGTGATAGGAGCAATTGGCTTAATGAAAAAAATCTTGAGAAAATAAATGAAATACAGACAGAAGCCATGGGGGGGAACAACATCTATTAGTAAAAGAGACATTTGATATAAATTAAAAAAATAAATTAACATATCAGTTGTGATAGGAGCAATTGGCTTAATGAAAAAAATCTTGAGAAAATAAAAGAAATACAGACAGAAGCCATGGGGGGGGAACAACATCTATTAGTAAAAGAGACATTTGATATAAATTAAAATAATAAATTAACATATCAGTTGTGATAGGAGCAATTGGCTTAATGAAAAAAAATCTTGAGAAAATAAAAGAAATACAGACAGAAGCCATGGGGGGGGGAACAACATCTATTAGTAAAAGAGACATTTGATATAAATTAAAAAAATAAATTAACATATCAGTTGTGATAGGAGCAATTGGCTTAATGAAAAAAAATCTTGAGAAAATAAAAGAAATACAGACAGAAGCCATGGGGGGGGGGAACAACATCTATTAGTAAAAGAGACATTTGATATAAATTAAAATAATAAATTAACATATCAGTTGTGATTGGAGCAATTGGCTTAATGAAAAAAATCTTCAGAAAATAAAAGAAATACAGACAGAAGCCATGGGGGGGGAACAACATCTATTAGTAAAAGAGACATTTGATATAAATTAAAATAATAAATTAACATATCAGTTGTGATAGGAGCAATTGGCTTAATGAAAAAAATCTTCAGAAAATAAAAGAAATACAGACAGAAGCCATGGGGGGGGGAACAACATCTATTAGTAAAAGAGACATTTGATATAAATTAAAATAATAAATTAACATATCAGTTGTGATTGGAGCAATTGGCTTAATGAAAAAAATCTTCAGAAAATAAAAGAAATACAGACAGAAGCCATGGGGGGGGGGAACAACATCTATTAGTAAAAGAGACATTTGATATAAATAAAAATAATAAATTAACATATCAGTTGTGATTGGAGCAATTGGCTTAATGAAAAAAATCTTCAGAAAATAAAAGAAATACAGACAGAAGCCATGGGGGGGGAACAACATCTATTAGTAAAAGAGACATTTGATATAAATTAAAATAATAAATTAACATATCAGTTGTGATTGGAGCAATTGGCTTAATGAAAAAAATCTTCAGAAAATAAAAGAAATACAGACAGAAGCCATGGGGGGGGAACAACATCTATTAGTAAAAGAGACATTTGATATAAATTAAAATAATAAATTAACATATCAGTTGTGATTGGAGCAATTGGCTTAATGAAAAAAATCTTCAGAAAATAAAAGAAATACAGACAGAAGCCATGGGGGGGGAACAACATCTATTAGTAAAAGAGACATTTGATATAAATTAAAATAATAAATTAAAATATCAGTTGTGATTGGAGCAATTGGCTTAATGAAAAAAATCTTGAGAAAATAAAAGAAATACAGACAGAAGCCATGGGGGGGGGAACAACATCTATTAGTAAAAGAGACATTTGATATAAATTAAAATAATAAATTAACATATCAGTTGTGATTGGAGCAATTGGCTTAATGAAAAAAATCTTGAGAAAATAAATGAAATACAGACAGAAGCCATGGGGGGGGAACAACATCTATTAGTAAAAGAGACATTTGATATAAATTAAAATAATAAATTAACATATCAGTTGTGATTGGAGCAATTGGCTTAATGAAAAAAATCTTGAGAAAATAAAAGAAATACAGACAGAAGCCATGGGGGGGAACAACATCTATTAGTAAAAGAGACATTTGATATAAATTAAAATAATAAATTAACATATCAGTTGTGATTGGAGCAATTGGCTTAATGAAAAAAATCTTGAGAAAATAAATGAAATACAGACAGAAGCCATGGGGGGGGAACAACATCTATTAGTAAAAGAGACATTTGATATAAATTAAAATAATAAATTAACATATCAGTTGTGATTGGAGCAATTGGCTTAATGAAAAAAATCTTGAGAAAATAAAAGAAATACAGACAGAAGCCATGGGGGGGAACAACATCTATTAGTAAAAGAGACATTTGATATAAATTAAAATAATAAATTAACATATCAGTTGTGATTGGAGCAATTGGCTTAATGAAAAAAATCTTGAGAAAATAAAAGAAATACAGACAGAAGCCATGGGGGGGAACAACATCTATTAGTAAAAGAGACATTTGATATAAATTAAAATAATAAATTAACATATCAGTTGTGATTGGAGCAATTGGCTTAATGAAAAAAATCTTGAGAAAATAAAAGAAATACAGACAGAAGCCATGGGGGGGAACAACATCTATTAGTAAAAGAGACATTTGATATAAATTAAAATAATAAATTAACATATCAGTTGTGATTGGAGCAATTGGCTTAATGAAAAAAATCTTGAGAAAATAAATGAAATACAGACAGAAGCCATGGGGGGGGGGAACAACATCTATTAGTAAAAGAGACATTTGATATAAATTAAAATAATAAATTAACATATCAGTTGTGATTGGAGCAATTGGCTTAATGAAAAAAATCTTGAGAAAATAAATGAAATACAGACAGAAGCCATGGGGGGGAACAACATCTATTAGTAAAAGAGACATTTGATATAAATTAAAATAATAAATTAACATATCAGTTGTGATTGGAGCAATTGGCTTAATGAAAAAAATCTTGAGAAAATAAATGAAATACAGACAGAAGCCATGGGGGGGGGGGAACAACATCTATTAGTAAAAGAGACATTTGATATAAATTAAAATAATAAATTAACATATCAGTTGTGATAGGAGCAATTGGCTTAATGAAAAAAATCTTGAGAAAATAAAAGAAATACAGACAGAAGCCATGGGGGGGGAACAACATCTATTAGTAAAAGAGACATTTGATATAAATTAAAATAATAAATTAACATATCAGTTGTGATAGGAGCAATTGGCTTAATGAAAAAAATCTTGAGAAAATAAAAGAAATACAGACAGAAGCCATGGGGGGGGGACAACATCTATTAGTAAAAGAGACATTTGATATAAATTAAAAAAATAAATTAACATATCAGTTGTGATTGGAGCAATTGGCTTAATGAAAAAAATCTTGAGAAAATAAAAGAAATACAGACAGAAGCCATGGGGGGGAACAACATCTATTAGTAAAAGAGACATTTGATATAAATTAAAATAATAAATTAACATATCAGTTGTGATTGGAGCAATTGGCTTAATGAAAAAAATCTTGAGAAAATAAAAGAAATACAGACAGAAGCCATGGGGGGGGGACAACATCTATTAGTAAAAGAGACATTTGATATAAATTAAAATAATAAATTAACATATCAGTTGTGATAGGAGCAATTGGCTTAATGAAAAAAATCTTGAGAAAATAAAAGAAATACAGACAGAAGCCATGGGGGGGGAACAACATCTATTAGTAAAAGAGACATTTGATATAAATTAAAATATTAAATTAACATATCACTTGTGATAGGAGCAATTGGCTTAATGAAAAAAATCTTGAGAAAATAAAAGAAATACAGACAGAAGCCATGGGGGGGGAACAACATCTATTAGTAAAAGAGACATTTGATATAAATTAAAATAATAAATTAACATATCAGTTGTGATAGGAGCAATTGGCTTAATGAAAAAAATCTTGAGAAAATAAAAGAAATACAGACAGAAGCCATGGGGGGGGGAACAACATCTATTAGTAAAAGAGACATTTGATATAAATTAAAATAATAAATTAACATATCAGTTGTGATAGGAGCAATTGGCTTAATGAAAAAAATCTTGAGAAAATAAATGAAATACAGACAGAAGCCATGGGGGGGGACAACATCTATTAGTAAAAGAGACATTTGATATAAATTAAAATAATAAATTAACATATCAGTTGTGATAGGAGCAATTGGCTTAATGAAAAAAATCTTG
Organism: Euprymna scolopes; assembly: GCF_053919585.1. Lineage (NCBI taxonomy): Eukaryota > Metazoa > Mollusca > Cephalopoda > Sepiida > Sepiolidae > Euprymna > Euprymna scolopes. The sequence goes on along the minus strand of NC_136527.1, from coordinate 96,835,820 downwards.
AGAAAATAAAAGAAATACAGACAGAAGCCATGGGGGGGGGGGACAACATCTATTAGTAAAAGAGACATTTGATATAAATTAAAAAAATAAATTAACATATCAGTTGTGATTGGAGCAATTGGCTTAATGAAAAAAATCTTGAGAAAATAAAAGAAATACAGACAGAAGCCATGGGGGGGGAACAACATCTATTAGTAAAAGAGACATTTGATATAAATTAAAATAATAAATTAACATATCAGTTGTGATTGGAGCAATTGGCTTAATGAAAAAAATCTTGAGAAAATAAAAGAAATACAGACAGAAGCCATGGGGGGGGGGACAACATCTATTAGTAAAAGAGACATTTGATATAAATTAAAAAAATAAATTAACATATCAGTTGTGATTGGAGCAATTGGCTTAATGAAAAAAATCTTGAGAAAATAAAAGAAATACAGACAGAAGCCATGGGGGGGAACAACATCTATTAGTAAAAGAGACATTTGATATAAATTAAAATAATAAATTAACATATCAGTTGTGATTGGAGCAATTGGCTTAATGAAAAAAATCTTGAGAAAATAAAAGAAATACAGACAGAAGCCATGGGGGGGGGGACAACATCTATTAGTAAAAGAGACATTTGATATAAATTAAAATAATAAATTAACATATCAGTTGTGATAGGAGCAATTGGCTTAATGAAAAAAATCTTGAGAAAATAAAAGAAATACAGACAGAAGCCATGGGGGGGGGACAACATCTATTAGTAAAAGAGACATTTGATATAAATTAAAAAAATAAATTAACATATCAGTTGTGATTGGAGCAATTGGCTTAATGAAAAAAATCTTGAGAAAATAAAAGAAATACAGACAGAAGCCATGGGGGGGAACAACATCTATTAGTAAAAGAGACATTTGATATAAATTAAAATAATAAATTAACATATCAGTTGTGATTGGAGCAATTGGCTTAATGAAAAAAATCTTGAGAAAATAAAAGAAATACAGACAGAAGCCATGGGGGGGGGAACAACATCTATTAGTAAAAGAGACATTTGATATAAATTAAAATAATAAATTAACATATCAGTTGTGATAGGAGCAATTGGCTTAATGAAAAAAATCTTGAGAAAATAAAAGAAATACAGACAGAAGCCATGGGGGGGGGGACAACATCTATTAGTAAAAGAGACATTTGATATAAATTAAAAAAATAAATTAACATATCAGTTGTGATTGGAGCAATTGGCTTAATGAAAAAAATCTTGAGAAAATAAAAGAAATACAGACAGAAGCCATGGGGGGGAACAACATCTATTAGTAAAAGAGACATTTGATATAAATTAAAATAATAAATTAACATATCAGTTGTGATTGGAGCAATTGGCTTAATGAAAAAAATCTTGAGAAAATAAAAGAAATACAGACAGAAGCCATGGGGGGGGGGACAACATCTATTAGTAAAAGAGACATTTGATATAAATTAAAATAATAAATTAACATATCAGTTGTGATAGGAGCAATTGGCTTAATGAAAAAAATCTTGAGAAAATAAAAGAAATACAGACAGAAGCCATGGGGGGGAACAACATCTATTAGTAAAAGAGACATTTGATATAAATTAAAAAAATAAATTAACATATCAGTTGTGATTGGAGCAATTGGCTTAATGAAAAAAATCTTAAGAAAATAAAAGAAATACAGACAGAAGCCATGGGGGGGAACAACATCTATTAGTAAAAGAGACATTTGATATAAATTAAAATAATAAATTAACATATCAGTTGTGATTGGAGCAATTGGCTTAATGAAAAAAATCTTCAGAAAATAAATGAAATACAGACAGAAGCCATGGGGGGGGAACAACATCTATTAGTAAAAGAGACATTTGATATAAATTAAAATAATAAATTAACATATCAGTTGTGATAGGAGCAATTGGCTTAATGAAAAAAATCTTGAGAAAATAAATGAAATACAGACAGAAGCCATGGGGGGGGGGAACAACATCTATTAGTAAAAGAGACATTTGATATAAATTAAAATAATAAATTAACATATCAGTTGTGATAGGAGCAATTGGCTTAATGAAAAAAATCTTGAGAAAATAAAAGAAATACAGACAGAAGCCATGGGGGGGAACAACATCTATTAGTAAAAGAGACATTTGATATAAATTAAAATAATAAATTAACATATCAGTTGTGATAGGAGCAATTGGCTTAATGAAAAAAATCTTGAGAAAATAAATGAAATACAGACAGAAGCCATGGGGGGGGGAACAACATCTATTAGTAAAAGAGACATTTGATATAAATTAAAATAATAAATTAACATATCAGTTGTGATAGGAGCAACTGGCTTAATGAAAAAAATCTTGAGAAAATAAATGAAATAACATTGTATTGTATTGAACTAATGATTCATATGTTATGTACCGTATGTATTGAACTAATGATTCATATGTTATGTACCGTAAAGCGTAATTTTGTCATTTTTGGATTGTTTTTACCCTTTTTACATCCCCCAAAGATCTGTAAATACCCTAAATACAAATGGATAAGATAACAGGGTGGTTATTTCAGTCTTCCAACTGTAAAAAGCCATACAGGAGTGTTCATAGGAGCCCGATGAGATATAATACCTGCATTTTGGGGATTATCCGTGATTTTTGTCCATTTTTGGCTAATTTTTGGGTAAATTTGACCCATTTTGGACCCTTAAGATACCTTGAAAAACCCTCTACTTGTGGGATAGCCAATGGGAATGTAAGATTTAATGATACAAATGCATTTATAGTCAAAAAATGCATCCTGTGGCTTTCAATAAATGATTAAGTGTACATATATATGTGTGTGTGTGTGTGCTTTCTCAAGAGAGCTAATAACAATAAGAGTTATCTACCCTTAAAACCCATATGAAAATGTACTAATAAATATATATATATATTAGTAATTTATGAAATATATATGGCGATTAAGCTACACTGAATATTCGGCGTTTCATCCACTATAGTATTCGTCAGGCTAAATTGGAAAATTTTCATGTCCTCAAAGGTGAAAGAATGTGGTGATTCTGGAATCATTCATCTGTTATTTTTAATGTTTCCTATCGAATCGAAAGCTTTTAATGCTATTCTTTGGTATTTTTTGATGATTTTCTTTGATTTAGACATAAAATAAATACAAAATTAATACCTTGAAAAATTGGAAAATTTTCATGTCCTCAAAGGTGAAAGAATGTGGTGATTCTGGAATCATTCATCTGTTATTTTTAATGTTTCCTATCGAATCGAAAGCTTTTAATGCTATTCTTTGGTATTTTTTGATGATTTTCTTTGATTTAGACATAAAATAAATACAAAATTAATACCTTGAAAAATTGGAAAATTTTCATGTCCTCAAAGGTGAAAGAATGTGGTGATTCTGGAATCATTCATCTGTTATTTTTAATGTTTCCTATCGAATCGAAAGCTTTTAATGCTATTCTTTGGTATTTTTTGATGATTTTCTTTGATTTAGACATAAAATAAATACAAAATTAATACCTTGAAAAATTGGAAAATTTTCATGTCCTCAAAGGTGAAAGAATGTGGTGATTCTGGAATCATTCATCTGTTATTTTTAATCAAGTGAAAAATTTCTAAGTCCAAACAAGAGGGGATGTAGGTATAGATAGGTGACAATCTTATAGACCAAGGCATCTCAGCGTGTATTCAAGTGAAAAATTTCTAAGTCCAAACAAGAGGGGATGTAGGTATAGATAGGTGACAATCTTATAGACCAAGGCATCTCAGCGTGTATTCAAGTGAAAAATTTCTAAGTCCAAACAAGAGTTGATGTAGGTATAGATAAGTGACAATCTTATAGACCAAGGCATCTCAGCGAGTATTCAAGTGAAAAATTTCTTAGTCCAAACAAGAGGGGATGTAGGTATTGATAGGTTACAATCTTATAGACCAAGGCATCTCAGCGTGTATTCAAGTGAAAAATTTCTAAGTCCAAACAACAGGGGATGTAGGTATTGATAGGTTACAATCTTATAGACCAAGGCATCTCAGCGTGTATTCAAGTGAAAAATTTCTAAGTCCAAACAAGAGGGGATGTAGGTATAGATAGGTGACAATCTTATAGACCAAGGCATCTCAGCGTGTATTCAAGTGAAAAATTTCTAAGTCCAAACAACAGGGGATGTAGGTATTGATAGGTTACAATCTTATAGACCAAGGCATCTCAGCGTGTATTCAAGTGAAAAATTTCTAAGTCCAAACAAGAGGGGATGTAGGTATAGATAGGTGACAATCTTATAGACCAAGGCATCTCAGCGTGTATTCAAGTGAAAAATTTCTAAGTCCAAACAACAGGGGATGTAGGTATAGATAAGTGACAATCTTATAGACCAAGGCATCTCAGCGTGTATTAAAGTGAAAAATTTCTAAGTCCAAACAAGAGGGGATGTAGGTATTGATAGGTGACAATCTTATAGACCAAGGCATCTCAGCGTGTATTAAAGTGAAAATTTTCTAAGTCCAAACAACAGGGGATGTAGGTATATATAGGTGACAATCTTATAGACCAAGGCATCTCAGCGTGTATTCAAGTGAAAAATTTCTAAGTCCAAACAACAGGGGATGTAGGTATTGATAGGTTACAATCTTATAGACCAAGGCATCTCAGCGTGTATTCAAGTGAAAAATTTCTAAGTCCAAACAAGAGGGGATGTAGGTATAGATAGGTGACAATCTTATAGACCAAGGCATCTCAGCGTGTATTAAAGTGAAAAATTTCTAAGTCCAAACAACAGGGGATGTAGGTATTGATAGGTTACAATCTTATAGACCAAGGCATCTCAGCGTGTATTCAAGTGAAAAATTTCTAAGTCCAAACAAGAGGGGATGTAGGTATAGATAGGTGACAATCTTATAGACCAAGGCATCTCAGCATGTATTCAATTGAAAAATTTCTAAGTCCAAACAAGAGGGGATGTAGGTATAGATAGGTTACAATCTTATAGACCAAGGCATCTCAGCGTGTATTCAATTGAAAAATTTCTAAGTCCAAACAAGAGGGGATGTAGGTATAGATAGGTGACAATCTTATAGATCAAGGCATCTCAGCGTGTATTCAAGTGAAAAATTTCTAAGTCCAAACAAGAGGGGATGTAGGTATAGATAGGTGACAATCTTATAGACCAAGGCATCTCAGCGTGTATTCAATTGAAAAATTTCTAAGTCCAAACAAGAGGGGATGTTTGTATAGATAGGTGACAATCTTATAGACCAAAGCATCTCAGAGTGTATTCAAGTGAAAAATTTCTAAGTCCAAACAAGAGGGGATGTAGGTATAGATAGGTGACAATCTTATAGACCAAAGCATCTCAGAGTGTATTCAAGTGAAAAATTTCTAAGTCCAAACAAGAGGGGATGTAGGTATAGATAGGTGACAATCTTATAGACCAAGGCATCTCAGCGTGTATTCAATTGAAAAATTTCTAAGTCCAAACAAGAGGGGATGTTTGTATAGATAGGTGACAATCTTATAGACCAAAGCATCTCAGAGTGTATTCAAGTGAAAAATTTCTAAGTCCAAACAAGAGGGGATGTAGGTATAGATAGGTGACAATCTTATAGACCAAAGCATCTCAGAGTGTATTCAAGTGAAAAATTTCTAAGTCCAAACAAGAGGGGATGTAGGTATAGATAGGTGACAATCTTATAGACCAAAGCATCTCAGAGTGTATTCAAGTGAAAAATTTCTAAGTCCAAACAAGAGGGGATGTAGGTATAGATAGGTGACAATCTTATAGACCAAAGCATCTCAGAGTGTATTCAAGTGAAAAATTTCTAAGTCCAAACAAGAGGGGATGTAGGTATAGATAGGTGACAATCTTATAGACCAAAGCATCTCAGAGTGTATTCAAGTGAAAAATTTCTAAGTCCAAAAAAAAAGGGGATGTAGGTATAGATAGGTGACAATCTTATAGACCAAGGCATCTCAGCGTGTATTAAAGTGAAAAATTTCTAAGTCCAAACAACAGGGGATGTAGGTATTGATAGATTACAATCTTATAGACCAAGGCATCTCAGCGTGTATTCAAGTGAAAAATTTCTAAGTCCAAACAAGAGGGGATGTAGGTATAGATAGGTGACAATCTTATCGACCAAGGCATCTCAGCATGTATTCAATTGAAAAATTTCTAAGTCCAAACAAGAGGGGATGTAGGTATAGATAGGTTACAATCTCATAGACCAAGGCATCTCAGCGTGTATTCAATTGAAAATTTCTAAGTCCAAACAAGAGGGGATGTAGGTATAGATAGGTGACAATCTTATAGACCAAGGCATCTCAGCGTGTATTCAATTGAAAAATTTCTAAGTCCAAACAAGAGGGGATGTAGGTATAGATAGGTGACAATCTTATAAACCAAGGCATCTCAGCGTGTATTCAAGTGAAAAATTTCTAAGTCCAAACAAGAGTGGATGTAGGTATAGAAAGGTGACAATCTTATAGACCAAGGCATCTCAGCGTGTATTCAATTGAAAAATTTCTAAGTCCAAACAAGAGGGGATGTAGGTATAGATAGGTGACAATCTTATAGACCAAGGCATCTCAGCATGTATTCAATTGAAAAATTTCTAAGTCCAAACAAGAGGGGATGTTTGTATAGATAGGTGACAATCTTATAGACCAAAGCATCTCAGAGTGTATTCAAGTGAAAAATTTCTAAGTCCAAACAAGAGGGGATGTAGGTATAGATAGGTGACAATCTTATAGACCAAAGCATCTCAGAGTGTATTCAAGTGAAAAATTTCTAAGTCCAAACAAGAGGGGATGTAGGTATAGATAGGTGACAATCTTATAGACCAAAGCATCTCAGAGTGTATTCAAGTGAAAAATTTCTAAGTCCAAACAAGAGGGGATGTAGGTATAGATAGGTGACAATCTTATAGACCAAAGCATCTCAGAGTGTATTCAAGTGAAAAATTTCTAAGTCCAAACAAGAGGGGATGTAGGTATAGATAGGTGACAATCTTATAGACCAAAGCATCTCAGAGTGTATTCAAGTGAAAAATTTCTAAGTCCAAACAAGAGGGGATGTAGGTATAGATAGGTGACAATCTTATAGACCAAAGCATCTCAGAGTGTATTCAAGTGAAAAATTTCTAAGTCCAAAAAAAAAGGGGATGTAGGTATAGATAGGTGACAATCTTATAGACCAAGGCATCTCAGCGTGTATTAAAGTGAAAAATTTCTAAGTCCAAACAACAGGGGATGTAGGTATTGATAGGTTACAATCTTATAGACCAAGGCATCTCAGCGTGTATTCAAGTGAAAAATTTCTAAGTCCAAACAAGAGGGGATGTAGGTATAGATAGGTGACAATCTTATCGACCAAGGCATCTCAGCATGTATTCAATTGAAAAATTTCTAAGTCCAAACAAGAGGGGATGTAGGTATAGATAGGTTACAATCTTATAGACCAAGGCATCTCAGCGTGTATTCAATTGAAAAGTTTCTAAGTCCAAACAAGAGGGGATGTAGGTATAGATAGGTGACAATCTTATAGACCAAGGCATCTCAGCGTGTATTCAATTGAAAAATTTCTAAGTCCAAACAAGAGGGGATGTAGGTATAGATAGGTGACAATCTTATAGACCAAGGCATCTCAGCGTGTATTCAAGTGAAAAATTTCTAAGTCCAAACAAGAGTGGATGTAGGTATAGATAGGTGACAATCTTATAGACCAAGGCATCTCAGCGTGTATTCAATTGGAAAATTTCTAAGTCCAAACAAGAGGGGATGTAGGTATAGATAGGTGACAATCTTATAGACCAAGGCATCTCAGCGTGTATTCAATTGAAAAATTTCTAAGTCCAAACAAGAGGGGATGTTTGTATAGATAGGTGACAATCGTATAGACCAAAGCATCTCAGAGTGTATTCAAGTGAAAAATTTCTAAGTCCAAACAAGAGGGGATGTAGGTATAGATAGGTGACAATCTTATAGACCAAAGCATCTCAGAGTGTATTCAAGTGAAAAATTTCTAAGTCCAAACAAGAGGGGATGTAGGTATAGATAGGTGACAATCTTATAGACCAAAGCATCTCAGAGTGTATTCAAGTGAAAAATTTCTAAGTCCAAACAAGAGGGGATGTAGGTATAGATAGGTGACAATCTTATAGACCAAAGCATCTCAGAGTGTATTCAAGTGAAAAATTTCTAAGTCAAAACAAGAGGGGATGTAGGTATAGATAGGTGACAATCTTATAGACCAAAGCATCTCAGAGTGTATTCAAGTGAAAAATTTCTAAGTCCAAACAAGAGGGGATGTAGGTATAGATAGGTGACAATCTTATAGACCAAAGCATCTCAGAGTGTATTCAAGTGAAAAATTTCTAAGTCCAAACAAGAGGGGATGTAGGTATAGATAGGTGACAATCTTATAGACCAAAGCATCTCAGAGTGTATTCAAGTGAAAAATTTCTAAGTCCAAACAAGAGGGGATGTAGGTATAGATAGGTGACAATCTTATAGACCAAAGCATCTCAGAGTGTATTCAAGTGAAAAATTTCTAAGTCCAAAAAAAAAGGGAATGTAGGTATAGATAGGTGACAATCTTATAGACCAAGGCATCTCAGCGTGTATTAAAGTGAAAAATTTCTAAGTCCAAACAACAGGGGATGTAGGTATTGATAGGTTACAATCTTATAGACCAAGGCATCTCAGCGTGTATTCAAGTGAAAAATTTCTAAGTCCAAACAAGAGGGGATGTAGGTATAGATAGGTGACAATCTTATCGACCAAGGCATCTCAGCATGTATTCAATTGAAAAATTTCTAAGTCCAAACAAGAGGGGATGTAGGTATAGATAGGTTACAATCTTATAGACCAAGGCATCTCAGCGTGTATTCAATTGAAAATTTCTAAGTCCAAACAAGAGGGGATGTAGGTATAGATAGGTGACAATCTTATAGACCAAGGCATCTCAGCGTGTATTCAATTGAAAAATTTCTAAGTCCAAACAAGAGGGGATGTAGGTATAGATAGGTGACAATCTTATAGACCAAGGCATCTCAGCGTGTATTCAAGTGAAAAATTTCTAAGTCCAAACAAGAGTGGATGTAGGTATAGATAGGTGACAATCTTATAGACCAAGGCATCTCAGCGTGTATTCAATTGAAAAATTTCTAAGTCCAAACAAGAGGGGATGTAGGTATAGATAGGTGACAATCTTATAGACCAAGGCATCTCAGCGTGTATTCAATTGAAAAATTTCTAAGTCCAAACAAGAGGGGATGTTTGTATAGATAGGTGACAATCGTATAGACCAAAGCATCTCAGAGTGTATTCAAGTGAAAAATTTCTAAGTCCAAACAAGAGGGGATGTAGGTATAGATAGGTGACAATCTTATAGACCAAAGCATCTCAGAGTGTATTCAAGTGAAAAATTTCTAAGTCCAAACAAGAGGAGATGTAGGTATAGATAGGTGACAATCTTATAGACCAAAGCATCTCAGAGTGTATTCAAGTGAAAAATTTCTAAGTCCAAACAAGAGGGGATGTAGGTATAGATAGGTGACAATCTTATAGACCAAAGCATCTCAGAGTGTATTCAAGTGAAAAATTTCTAAGTCCAAACAAGAGGGGATGTAGGTATAGATAGGTGACAATCTTATAGACCAAAGCATCTCAGAGTGTATTCAAGTGAAAAATTTCTAAGTCCAAACAAGAGGGGATGTAGGTATAGATAGGTGACAATCTTATAGACCAAAGCATCTCAGAGTGTATTCAAGTGAAAAATTTCTAAGTCCAAACAAGAGGGGATGTAGGTATAGATAGGTGACAATCTTATAGACCAAAGCATCTCAGAGTGTATTCAATTGAAAAATTTCTAAGTCCAAACAAGAGGGGATGTAGGTATTGATAGATGGCAATCTTATAGACCAAGGCATCTCAGCGTGTATTCAATTGAAAAATTTCTAAGTCCAAACAAGAGGGGATGTAGGTATAGATAGGTGACAATCTTATAGACCAAAGCATCTCAGAGTGTATTCAAGTGAAAAATTTCCAAGTCGAAACAAAGGGGATGTAGGTATAGATAGGTGACAATCTTATAGACCAAGGCATCTCAGCGTGTATTCAATTGAAAATTTCTAAGTCCAAACAAGAGGGAATGTAGGTATAGGTAGATGAAAATCTTATAGACCAAGGCAAGTCAACGTGTATTCAAATGAAAATTTCTAAGTCCTTACAGGGGCGGACGTAGGTATAGGTAGATGAGGAGCTACTAGACCAACACATGTCCACGAGTATTCAATTTAAATTTCTAAGTTCAAAACAGTGTAAATAAGTGTCTGGAAGTGCCCGATCGACGCCTACTGCCATGTTGGGTGCATGTAGGCGTAGCAAAATGCCTTCTAATCTGCTAGGCACATCGGGACTTAGTTTTTTTTCTGTCCTTTCTCTGCACCGTGTAGGTTGGTGTCTGGATGTGCCTCATCGATGCCTTGGCATATAAACGTGTAATCAAGTTAAAACTTCTAACTTCAAAACGGGAGTTAGGTACCGGTAAATGAGAAGCTTATCAATCTAGACATGTTGAAATTTATAAGTTCACACATAGTGGATAGCAAGGCGAGGAATAGGGATATAGAATAAGAAAAGAGAGATAGACAGATCTAGATAAATACAGAGGTATAAAGAGAGACAGGCAAGGGAGATACATTTCATGATTCAACTTATATGCTAATAAGAAATAGTTGGTATATCAGGAACACAAGCATTGTATTTACTAGTTAATTTTACATCAGAATACACTTGTAGATTTTATGTAGCTTTTTTTCTATAGGGAACATGCAAATAGCAGACATAACATCTAGACATATAAATATATACATAAAACAATTATAGTTATGAGATATATCTGAACTAATCCAAAAAGACAATAATGATGAATATCATCACTTACCTTGGAAAATTATCCAGGCTGTATGCCTACTCACATTCCATCAAACACCAGAAAATCATGAGCAATTGCTTGGTTGATTTTTTTTATTTTTTTTATTTTAATTTTTTTCATACACATTTGTAATTGTGTCTTGTTTTATCAAGTATTTTTGAAGTTAATCTGTGGTGTTGGGAGAGGTGTTAACATGAATCAATTTTGCTTAACATTTTTTATTATGTATATTTTTTCAGTTTACAGAGTCATTGCAGTACCAAGTCTGACACTGTAATTGCTTGAAAAGTATTGCATTGGGAAGGAATCTTTTTCTTTTTTTTTTTTTTTTTTGAGGTGTGCAGGAATTTCAGTAGGGGATGTTTCTACTGATTTCAGATTCCAAGACAGCAAATTTGTATTTTATTGTTTGTGCATTCTTTTATCAAGTTTTTACAGATGTTTTTGTGTTATGAAAGTGAAAATGAATGAGTTGCAAAGACATTTACATTTTTGCATTCTTTTTTTAATTCTTCACCTTTTTTGTTTTAATGTCCCAAGAGTGAACCAAGACGGATGAGTCTTATTCAGCAGAGTCGAAAAAAACAGGTTACCTTTGATTGTCCTCAATGGATTTGTCCATAGTATAATGTGTCCAAGTTATTGCCCTAATAAAGTGAGAACCATACCCCAAAACTAATGCAGAACTCTACTTAATTAAATGAGCACTCTCAAAGACAATTTATCTAACATAATTTTGAAATATGTTTTATAAAGTTACCATAGAGCTCTCAAATATATTAGGCACTCAAATAGGAAATTTGTTTCAAATACTTGTCATATATATATATATATATATATATATATATATATATATATATATATATTAAAAACTTACAGTATATCTATACTTACATATTGACATTTAGGTTTTCAAAACATACTGCAGAGCTCCTCATGTTTTCTGAATTTTATGCTTTCGTCTACTAATCTATTGAGCACTCTTAAGTATATTTGTGTAGCTGAATTGCCATACATGTTTTTGAAAGTGTATATTTAGCTCTACTAATGTATTGTACTCTGTCAAAATAAATTTATGCAGTTGAAATGCCATATCTGTTTCTCAAATGTTTTATTTAGCTCTACTAATATATTGAGCACTCTGGAAGTAGATTTGTCTAAAATAATTGCAAAAATGTTTCCAACTCTTACTACAAAGCTCTTTAAATGCATTGAGCACTCTTAAAGTAAAATCGTCTTGTATAATTAAACAAAGCAATTTTTAAACTTACTACACAGCTATATAAAACTATGGAGCACATGCAAGCATCATTGGTATATATATAGATCACATAATTATTAGAAGTTTTTTTTTATTGAAATAAATATATATATGTATATATATATATATATATATATATATATATATATATATATATATATATATATTCACGGGAGACAATTTGTATATAGATGACATAATAATCAGAAGTGATTTTTTTAAGGAAATATATATATATATATATATATATATATATATATATATATATATATATATACAAGGGAGACAATTTATATATAGATCACATAATTAATGGAAGTCTGTTTTAATTGAAGTAAATATATATATATATATATATATATATATATATATATATATATATATAGATATATATATATATATATTTTATTTCAATTCCATCAATGAGACATAGAGCAATAAAGTCATGTTATTTACATTTTGACTTAATAATAACCCTTTAAAATAGTGCTCAAAACTAGACAGAGCTGATATTATAAAACGTTTATTTTATTACAGGATAAATAAACATTAAGATTTAACTAGATTTATATAAGAGTGCTCAATAAGACATAGAGCAATAAGGACATTTTATTTAGATTTTTATTTAATAATTACACTTTAAATAGTGCTAAACAAAGGGAGACAATTTGTATATACATCACATAATTATTAGAAGTAATTTTTTATTGAAATATATATATATATATATATATGTATATATTAAAGACAATTAGTATACAGATCACATAATTATTAGAACATATTTTTTTATTGAAATATATATATATGTATATATATATATATAAATATATATTTAAGGGAGACAATTTATATATAGATCACATAATTATTAGAAGTTATTTTTTTATTGAAATAAATATATATATATATAATATATATATATATATGTTCAAGGGAGACAATTTGTACATATATCACATAATTATTAGAAGTTATTTTTTTAATTGATATATTTTTATATATATTTATATATATATATATATTCAATTTTAATATGTATTTTTTTTATTACAGGATAAATAAACATTAAGATTCAACTAGTTATATAAGAGTGCTCAATGAGACATAGAGCAATAAAGACATTTTATTTAGGTTTGTACTTAATAAATACCCTTTAAATAGTATTCAAAACTAGACAGAGCTGATATTATAAAACGTTTATTTTATGACAGGATAAGTAATCATAAAGATTTAACTAGAGTTATATAAGAGTGCTCAATTAGACATAGAGCAATGAAGACATTTTATTTAGATTTGTACTTTATAATTACACTTTAAATAGTGCTAAAAAATGGGAGACAATTTGTATAGACATCACATAATTATTGGATGTAATTTTCTATTGAAATACATATATATATATATATATATATATATATATATATATATATATTCAAGGGAGACAATTGATACCTAGATCACATAATTATTATAACTTATTTTTTTTATTGAAATAAATATAATATATATATATTCAAGGGACACAATTTATATATAGATCACATAATTATTATAACTTATTTTTTTTATTGAAATAAATATAATATATATATATTCAAGGGAGACAATTTATATATAGATCACATAATTATTAGAAGTTATTTTTTTTTAAATATATATATATAAATATATATATATATATATATATATATATAATATATATATATATAATCTATATATATTTTATATATATATATAGTCTATATATATATATGTTCAAGGGAGACAATAGTTATATAGATCACATAAGTATTAGAAGTTATTGTTTTATTGAAATATATATATATATATATATATATATATATATATATATATATATATATAACTAAATATATATATATAAAATATATATTTATATATATAGATATAATATATATATATAATCAAGGGAGACAATTAATACATAGATCACCTAATTATTAGAAGTTTTTTTCATTGAATTAAATATATATATATATTCAAGGGGGTCGTTTGTATATATATCACATAATTATTAGAAGTTATTTTTTTAATTTAAATATATATATATATTCATTCAATTTTTATATGTATTTTATTTTATTACAGGATAAATAAACATAAAGATTCAACTAGTTATATAAGTGTGCTCAATGAGACATAGAGCAATAAAGACATTTTATTTAGGTTTGTACTTAATAAATACCCTTTAAATAGTGCTAAAAACAAGACAGAGCTGATATTATAAAACGTTCATTTCATTCCAGGATAAATAAACATTAAGATTTAACTAGAGTGATATAAGAGTGCTCGATTAGACATAGAGCAATAAAGACATTTTATTTAGATTTGTACTTAATAAATACACTTTAAATAGTGTTCAAAACTAGACAGAGCTGAGTTTATAAACCGTTTATGTTATTACAGGATAAGTAAACATTAAGATTTAACTAGAGTTATATAAGAGTGCTCAATTAGACATAGAGCAATAAAGACATTTTATTTAGATTTGTACTTAATAATTACACTTTAGTGCTAAAAAAAGGGAGACAATTTATAGATAGATCACATAATTATTAGAAGTTATTTTTTTTAAATAAATACATATATATATATATATCAATATATATCAATATATATATATATATATATATATATATATATATATATATAATCTATATATATATGTTCAAGGGAGACAATTGTTATATAGATCACATAATTATAAGTTATTTTTTTATTGAAATATATATATATGTATATATATATATATAAATATATATTTATATATATAATGGATGTATTTATATATTCAAGGGAGACAATTAATACATAGATCACCTAATTATTAGAAGTTTTTTTTATTGAAATAAATATATATATATATATAATATATAATATATATATATATATGTTTAATGGAGACAATTTGTATATATATCACATAATTATTAGAAGTGACTTTTTTTATTGAAATATATAAGTCATTCAATTTTTATACGTATTTTATTTTATTACAGGATAAATAAACATTAAGATTCAACTAGTTATATAAAAGTTCTCAATGGGACATAGAGCAATAAAGACATTTTATTTAGATTTGTACTTAATAAATACACTTTAAATAGTGTGCAAAACTAGACAGAGCTGATATTATAAAACGTTTATGTTATTACAGGGTAAGTAAACATTAAGATTTAACTAGAAGTATATAAGAGTGCTCAATTAGACATAGAGCAATAAAGACATTTTATTTATAGTTGTACTTAATAATTACACTTTAAATAGTGCTAAAGAAAGGGAGACAATTTTTATATAGATGACATAATTATTAGAAGTAATTTTTTTAATTGAAATATATATATATATATATATATATATATATATATATATATATATTCAAGGAGACAATTTGTATATAGATCACATAAATATTAGAAGTTATTTTTTTAATTGAAATATATATATATATATATATATTCAAGGGAGACAATTTATATATAGATCACATAATTATTAGAAGGTATTTTAGTTATTGAAATATATATATATAAAATATATATATATATATATATATATATACAATATATATATATATTCAAGGGACACAATTAATACATAGATCACCTAATTCTTAGAAGTTTTTTTTATTGAAACATAAATATATATATATATATATATATATATATATATGTTCAAGGGAGACAATTTGTATATATATAACATAATTATTAGTAGTTATTTTTTTAATTGAAATATATATATATATATATTCATTCAATTTTTATATGTATTTTATTTGATTACAGGATTAATAAACATAAAGATTAAACTAGTTATATAAGAGTGCTCAATGAGACATAGAGCAATAAAGACATTTTATTTAGGTTTGTACTAATAAATACCCTTTAAATAGTGTTCAAAACTAGACAGAGCTGATATTATAAAATGTTTATTTTATTACAGAAAAAATAAACATTAAGATTTAACTAGAGTTATATAAGAGTGCTCGATTAGACATAGAGCAATAAAGACATTTTATTTAGATTTGTACTTAATAAATCCACTTTAAAATAGTAATCAAAACTAGACAGAGCTGATATTATAAAACGTTTATTTTATTACAGGATAAGTAAACATTAAGATTTAACTAGAGTTATATAAGAGTGCTCAATTAGACATAGAGCAATAAAGACATTTTATTTAGATTTCTACTTTATAATTACACTTTAAATAGTGCTAAAAAAGGGAGACAATTTGTATAGAGATCACATAATTATTGGATGTAATTTTCTGTTGAAATACATATATATATATATATTCAAGGGAGACAATTGATATATAGATCACATAATTATTATAACTTATTTTTTTTTATTGAAATATATATATATATATATATATATATATATATATATATATATATATATATATATATATTCAAGGGAGACAATTTATATATAGATCACATAATTATTAGAAGGAATTTTTTTAATAAATATATATATATATAAATATATTTATACATATATATATAATATATATATATTTTATATATATATATAATCTATATATATTTTATATATATATATAGTCTATATATATATGTTCAAGGGAGACAATTGTTATATAGATCACATAATTATTAGAAGTTATTGTTTTATTGAAATATATATATAACTAAATATATATATAAAATATATATTTATATATAGATATAATATATATATAATCAAGGGAGACAATTAATACATAGATCACCTAATTATTAGAAGTCTTTTGTATTGAAATAAATATATATATATATTCAAGGGGGTCGTTTGTATATATATCACATAATTATTAGAAGTTATTTTTTTAATTGAAATATATATATATATTCATTCAATATTTATATGTATTTTATTTTATTACAGGATAAATAAACATTAAGATTCAACTAGTTATATAAGTGTGCTCAATGAGACATAGAGCAATAAAGACATTTTATTTAGGTTTGTACTTAATAAATACACTTTAAATATTGCTAAAAACTAGAGAGAGCTGATATTATAAAACGTATATTTCATTCTAGGATAAATAATCATTAAGATATAGAGTCATATAAGAGTGCTCACTGAGACATAGAGCAATAAAGACATTTTATTTAGATTTGAACTTAATAAATACACTTTAAATAGTGTTCAAAACTAGACAGAGATGATATTATAAACCGTTTATGTTATTACAGGATAAGTAAACATTAAGATTTAACTAGAGTTATATAAGAGTGCTCAATTAGACATAGAGCAATAAAGACATTTTATTTAGATTTGTACTTAATAATTACACTTTAGTGCTAAAAAAAGGGAGACAATTTATAGATAGATCACATAATTATTAGAAGTTATTTTTTTTTACATAAATACATATATATATATATATATATTTTATATATATAATATATATATATGTTCAAGGGGAACAATTGTTATATAGATCAAATAATTATAAGTTTTTTTTTATTGAAATATATATATATGTATATATATATATATATATATATATATATATATATATATAAATATATATTTATATATATAATATATATATTTATATATACAAGGGAGACAATTAATACATAGATAACCTAATTATTAGAATTTTTTTTTATTGAAATAAAAAAATATATATATATATAATATATATATATATTCAAGGGAGACAATTTGTATATATATCACATAATTATTAGAAGTTTTTTTTAATTGAAATATATATATATGTAGTCATTCAATTTTTATATGTATTATATTTTATTTCAAGATAAATAAACATTAAGATTCAACTGGTTATATAAGAGTTCTCAATGAGACAGATAGCAATAAAGACATTTTATTTAGGTTTGTACTTAATAAATACCCTTTAAATAGTGCTAAAAACTAGACAGAGCTGATATTATAAAACATTTATTTTATCCCAGGATAAATAAACATTAAGATTTAACTAGAGTAATATAAGAGTGCTCAATTAGTCATAGAGAAATGAAGACATTTTATTTAGATTTGTACTTTATAATTGCACTTAAAGTAGTGCTAAAAAAGGGAGACAATTTGTATATACATCACATAATTATTAGAAGTAATTTTTTATCGAAATCTATATAAATATATATATATATATATATATATATATTCAATGAGACAATTAGTATATAGATCACATAATTATTAGAACTTATTTATTGAAATATATATATATATATATATATATATATATATATATATATATATATATATATTTAAGGGAGACAATTGTTATATAGATAACTTAATTATAAAAGTTATTTTTTTTATTGAAATATATATATATATAAATATATATATATATATATATATATATATATATATATATATATAATATGTATATTTATATATTAAAGGGAGACAATTAATACATAGATAACATAATTATTAGAAGTTTGTTTTTAATGAAATAAATTTATATTATATATATATATATATATATATATATATATATATTCAAGGGAGACAATTTGTATATATATCACATTATGTATAGAAGTTATTTTTTTAATTGAAATATATATATACATATATATATATATATATATATATATATATATATATATATATATTTATTCAATTTTTATATATAATTATTAGAAGTTATTTTTTTAATTGAAATATATATATATATTCAAGGGAGCCAATTTGTATATAGATCACATAATTATTAGAACTTACTTTTTTATTGAAATAAATACATAAATATATATATATATATATATATATATATATATATTCAAAGGAGACAATTTATATATAGATCACATAATTATTAGAAGTTATTTTTTTTCTAAATGAATATATATATATATATATGTATATATATAAATATATATATATATATATAATATATGTATATTTTATATATATAATCTGTATATATATGTTCAAGGGAGACAATTGTTATATAGATCACATAATTATTAGAAGTTATTGTTTTATTGAAATATATATATATATAAATACATATATATATATATATAAAATATATATTTATATATATATATATATATATATATATATATATATATATAATATATATATATATTCAAGGGAGACAAGTAATACATAGATTACCTAATTATTAAAAGTTTTTTTTATTGAAATAAATATATATATAATATATATATATATATATATATCTATATATATATATATATATATATATATATATATATATATATATATATATATTCAAGGGAGACAATTTGTATATATGTAACATAATTATTAGGAGTTATTTTTTTAATTGATATATATATATATATATATTTATATATATTCAATTTTTATATGTATGTTCTTTTATTACAGGATAAATAAACATTAAGATTCAACTAGTCATATAAGAGTTCTCAATTAGACATAGAGCAATAAAGACATTTTATTTAGATTTGAACTTAATTAATACACTTCAAATAGTGTTCAAAACTAGACAGAGCTGATATTATAAAACGTTTATTTTATTACAGGAAAACTAAACATTAAGATTTAACTAGAGTTATATAAGAGTGCTCAATTAGACATAGAGCAATAAAGATATTTTATTTAGATTTCTACTTATTAATTACACTTTAAATAGTGCTAAAAAAAATGGGAGACAATTTGTATATAGATCACATAATTGTTAGAAGTGATTTTTTTAATTGAAATATATATATATATATATATATATATATATATATATATATATATATATATATTCAAGGGAGACAATTTATATATAGATCACATAATTATTAGAAGTTATTTTTTTTAAGTAAATATATGTATATATATATATAAATATATATAATATATATATTATATATATATATATAATCTATATATATATGTACAAGGGAGACAATTGTTTTATAGATCACATAATTATTAGAAGTGTTTTTTTATTGAAATATATATATATAAATATTTATATATATATATATTGACATTTTAGATTTATCATTGAGAATCATAACAGTTAGAATAAAATTATTAAAATTTATATTACATTATGTCATATTCACACAAGAATACCAAAAAAATTGTGGTTATCTAAATTGACGTTTACATTTTTTTTTAAGTTATTACCTTGCTCTACTGATGTATTGAGCACTCTACATATAAGTCCTGTCATTTGAATTTCTGTGTATATATTTTAAATATTAACAGTTAGCTCTTAGTCTTATCATCAAATTGCCATACATATTTCCAAAAATTTAACAACTATCTCTACTAATTCATTAATCATTGTATATATTTATCTTTCTGTCTCTCATTATTTATCTATCTATCTATCTATAGAATTGAATATGTCTGTCTGTGTGTACATTTCTCTGTCAATTTTAGTCTACATATTCCAAATTTTGATACAAAGGGTACTGAGATTTTAGAAAATCTATGTGATTGGTATTTGAACAGAAATTTTGCAATTAAGGGGTCAAAGTTCAATGATTTGGCCTTTGAGAACCCTACTAATTTCCTCCGACAATTATGGGTCTAAACACTTGAAATTTTACATATAGTTTCCTTGGACATGGATCTAACTTAATATCTCCATTGGAGCCCAAAACAATAAATTGTAAAGGTTCATAATAGGGGTCAAATTTTTTAAAATTAACCGTTTTTCTGCTTTTTTTTTTGGTTGGGGAGGGGGGCAGCATACACCGCTAAACACCGGGGCTACGGCAGGAACTCATGCTAGTATAATATATATATATATATATATATATATATATATTTTCATATATATATATATATTCATATATATATATATATATATATATATATATTAATATATATATATTCATATATATATATATATATATTCATATATATATCAATTAAAACATAACTTCTATTTCCATTATTTTCATATATATATATATATATGCATATTTATATCAATTAAAACATAACTCCTAATAATTATCTGATCTTTATACAAATTGTCTGCCTTGAATATATATATATATATATATATATATATATATATATATATATATTATATATATATATATATATATATATATATTTATGTGAATTAAAAAGAATAAGTTCTAATGATTATGTGATCTTTATACAAATTGTCTCCCTCGAATATATATATATATATATATATATATATATATATATATATATATATATTCAAGGGAGACAATTTGAATATAGAAGACAGTTATTAGAAGTTATTTTTTTAATTGAAATAAATATATATATATATATATATATATATATATATTTGAATTAAATAACTTCAAATAATTATGATCTATATAAAAATTGTCTCCCTTGAATATATATATTATATATATAAATATATATATATATACATATATTTCAATAAAAAAATAACTTCTAATAATTGTCGTCTATATACAAATTGTCTCCCTTGATTATATATATATATATATGTATATATATATACATACACATATTAAAGGGAGACAATTTGTATATAGATGACATAATTATTAGAAGTTATCTTTTTTATGCTTAATTGAATTTTAATGCTTAGTTTTTCCATCAATTGTTTTACTTGGGTAATTTTTTGTAATGTATATTTGAAAAAAATCTATGTGCTAGTTGAGATAAGAAATAAGGAAAATTCTTACCTGTTACTTCCCAGGTGTTATCTCCACTTTTTCTCTGTTCTGCTTCTTGCTGAAACTCATGGCAATTTCATGTTTGTTTGTGTTCTTTGTTACATATATATATTTTTTAATGTGAGGATTTTTTTTCTTTTAATAATTTAAAAACTTTTTTTTGATTTATATAATAAAGAGAGACAACATAACTAATGGATTTTTTTTAAATGATATATTCAACTTTCTGGTTATGATCAAATGTACTACTTTATTTTTTATTTTTATTTTTTTGTAGTTGCATAAGTTAGCTGATGAGAAGAAATACAAGCAGAACTGCATTCATTTAAATAAAGCTAATAGTTTAGAATTTGATTTTACCCAGATGTGCATGTACACAAAGAAAGAAACACTTACTTGAGGACTTCTGTAACTACAGGAAACATGTGGCAGCTAGGATAGGTGATGCTGCTGGATTCAGTTGTTTTTTCCAATCCACATAATTCTCACAATAGCTTATAGTAGAATTCCACCATGATCAAGGGGAGTACCTGAAATTACAGAAATATACACACAGAAGGAAAGAAAAAGAATACTTACTCTACTTCTATGACAATGATTGCTGCGAAGACTTCAAGATGCTAATGTAGGAAGAAACAGATAGACATACATCATACGCAGTTTAAGTGTACCCAGATGTGCTTGAACGCAAAGAAAGAAATACTTGATTCAAACTGCACAAGACATGTGGCAGACAGGAACGGTGATGCTGCTAGGTTTCATTGCTTGTTCCAATCTATAAAAAAAGAGATGATGTTTATAGTGTTTATAATCTACTGCTGTGTGAAAGCTGGAACAATGGAAACAGTTAAATTAAATTATCAAATCACAAAGACTGAAATCGAAATAGAAAGAAGAAAGGGTGATACTATACTCATCTTCCTGTTGGTGCAGACCACTTGCTCGTGACTGTTCGTTCGCCATGAAACTGGAAAGTAAAATAAATAAAAAAAGAAAAAAAGAGAGGTTCCACCGGGGAAAGCTCGTGTCTGGGCAGCGAGGTGATGAACTCCCGAAAGGAGGGGCACTATATAAAAACAAGCTTTGCTGCGAACATCTCCTAAAAAGCGGTTTCTACTCAGAATAACAGGCGGAGCAGAAAACAGAGGTGTTCTCTCTACCCAACAGGATTCGTAAAGATACCAATAGTTTGTGTTCATAAGACGGCGATGATCGCTCACAAAACTGGCATTCCTACTGTCATGTCGGAGGACCGTCATATATAATTGCACTACCATTTCGTATTGGAGGACGGTCATATATAATTGCACTACCATACCGTTTCGGAGTTCCTAGACAGTAGGAATAATAAAAGCGGCCTTAAAGCGGCTTGTGAGCACACAATCTAGTCGAACTCTAGTCGTCCTTAGTCGAGTCGAGGCAAGCCTGCATTATATAGTAACACGAGCACGTGTCGCCTGCTTAGAGGGTAGCCCCCTTCGGGAGATTCGAAAGCGCACCTCACAGCGGAAGAGCTTCGGAACCAATCGGACCGTACCCAGACTTGCAGCTATTTGTTAACTTGGAAGTGGAGTCAACACCCCGACACTGAGAAAAGAGCTTTCCAAAAGCTCAAAACCAGTTGCATGCAAAGTCGGGGAAACTGGGAGCAGGCTGGGGAGAACACGGGGCCTTGCAGGGAGGCCCATTTTTCTCTTTCGTTCGGTTTACATCTTTCGGGTATTGTTCTCCTTTCAGCCTGCCCCCATCACGCCTTTTTGCTCGCCACATGCAAGCGTATAAAAAGACGACCAGATGACGGACGCAACAAACTAATGCCGACATTTTCTGGATTTTTTTTTTTTTTTGCCAGAGCCCATTTAGCCGTGTAGCTATTAAACTACAACGTTACACCCCCCTACCACGGTGAGGATAGGGTTGGACTTTAGGGGGGAAAATACACATCCAGTATTTTATCCAATAAAAGAACGGTTTATAAACTGCACAATTGTCACGGTAATTCTACAGTTTATGGACCGCCCTTAAATAATATTATATACATGCTTTCATCTAACAAATTTAAAAAAAAGGCGTTAATTTAGATTTAAATTTTAATATTTTTTCCCCAGAACAGCACGGATTATAAACTGCACAATTGTCACGGTAATTCTATAGTTTATCGACCACCCTTAAATAATATTATATGTATGCTTTCACCTAACAAATTTAAAAAAAAAGACGTTAATTTAGATTTAAATTTTAATATTTTTTCCCAGAACAGCACGGTTTATAAATTGCACAATTGTCACGGTAATTCTATAGTTTATCGACCGCCCTTAAATAATATTATATGTATGCTTTCATCTAACAAATTAAAAAAAAAAGACGTTAATTAAGATTAAATTTTAATATTTTTTTCCCAGAACAGCACGGTTTATAAATTGCACAATTGTCACGGTAATTCTATAGTTTATTGACCACCCTTAAATAATATTATATGTATGCTTTCATCTAACAAATTAAAAAAAAAAGACGTTAATTTAGATTTAAATTTAAATATTTTAACCAAGAACAGCATGGTCTATAAACTGCACAATTGTCACGGTAATATTTGTTGGCTGGCTTTCTAACAGTATAATAAAATATAAAAAGACGTTAAACGTTAAAATCGTGTAAACTACACAAGTGTCGAAATTTGAAAAGAAATTCGACGTGTTTATGAACTGTGCTCATACTAACAACGTTCATTTGAACACTTGTGCAGTTTACACAACTGAAATAAATGCGTCATCTACTTTGAAACGACAAGAAATACCTTTTTTTTTTGACATCAGAGAAGTAGACAGAGGAGCGGCAGGGCGGCGGCTTAGCTGGGTCGACTGGCTGGTCATCTATTCTTCCGGAACTCATCTCGCTGCCAGGGTCCAAACTGAATTTACAGCCCGTTTTAGGCCTCTTTTTATATTTCACCATCGCCGTGAAAACCGTTAACTTTTCCGGGAAAAACCGAACAGTTCGCAGTCGATGTCGCAACCTTTTTACCTTTTATGGAGTTTGTGTTACCTAGCTGCCTTTTCATTGGTTGATTTAAACTTGTTTAGTTGAAGAGTGAATGTGGCGTGATATGCGCGCACGCACGCACGCACGCACACACAGAGTAATACTTTGTGTTTGTGTGTGTTGGTGTCTTTATGCGAGTGTGTGTATGTGTGTGTGTGTGTGTGCTGAGTTAAATTTGTTTAGTTTGAAGAGTGAACGTGGGCGTGTGTGTGTGTGTGTTTATGCAAGTGTGTGTGTATGTGGGTGTGTGCGTCGTTGAGAGAGAGAGAGAGAGAGAGAGAGAGAGAGAGAGAGAGAGAGGTTAGCACCCGGTAATTTAAAAAGTTATAAAAAGTTAAAAATATAATATATATATATATATATATATATATATATGGTCGCCAGTGATTTACATTTCAAAATACACGCATTAATAAAACTAGCTCCAAGACTATTTTTCTCTGCTAATTTTCCTTGCGATATTCGTTTTCAGCATACCTGAAAAAACTGACGGTTCGAGTTTTCCGGGTACGGTTTTTCCGGAGACGAGTTTTCTCTGGACAAGTTTTCCGGGCACTGGTATAAGTGCTATGGGTTCATCAGAGCACATCCCATTAAAGTACTTGTAAACAGGGATGCAACACCGAGGAGGCGATGGGACAGACGTTGGAGATTGACCTATAGCACGCACGGGGCCTATTAGATTAGATACTCTTTTTTTTGTTGTTTTTGTGCTCAACGATAAAAACCGACTTCTTCATTTGTGTTTGCTTCTCATTTTCGCTTTTTCTCTGATAAGTGTTTCGCTAATGTGAAAAAGAAAACATGTTCGAACGTTTGCTGACATTTATTGGATGTGTTCCTACCAGTATTTTGCTTAATTTTCGAGTTTGGAGCGATTATCGAGTCTCACAAGATGTCTGTAAAATGTCAGACACTTCTTTATTGTTCTAACTTAAAACCGTGCGCTACTTTTGTTTGTGTTAAATAAACGTTTTAAAATAAGTTAAAACAACAAAAATGTGATCTAGGTAGAAGAGTAACTTACCTTGCCTTTGGTAACATTCATTTTCTTATATATTTATTTGTTCACTACTTTTTCGTTTTGTTCTCTTGAATGCGAAATATTCGCCATGAAATTTCCACGGGGGGTCACGATTATTTCGTTTTATTAATCTTAAGTTTCATAGAATAAAAAGTTCTGACACAACTTTGTCGAGCGATTTATAATCGATTTCATTTAACTTCTGTTTGACCCCGGCACGTACGACCCTTTCTCTCCTTCCCCCACTCTCTCTCTCTTCTTTAGCTTGGTGACAAGCGATATGCTTATGTGTGCGTGCGTGTGTGTGTGTGTATGTGTGTACATGCGTGCGTATGTGTGTTGTCGTATTCACGAAAATTTAAAAAAATAAAAACGTTTTTCCCCGACCGGCCGGATTAGGGTTGTGAGGTGTGGTTAGAGTTCATGAAAATAAATGTTAGCAATAAAAACTTTTGGTAAACCAAGTTAGAAAAAAGAATACAATTTACTTCCCCACGGAGCCACCGATTCTTCTTCTTTTTTTAGGCGATGTAATAAGCAATATTTTTGAGCAGGGTTGCCTCCTCTCTTTATTTTGGTTTGTATATTTTTCATCTTGCAAAAATGCTCCCGGGAGATCTTTTTAGGATTCTAAAGGTTTGCTTTTTTTTACACTTTTTATTATCTTCGAAAAATGTAAAAAAGAATGTAAACAGGCAGTTTACGATTTGAAATGCATCGTTAAAATGATATTTTTTGCTAGTTCTTTCAACTTTATATTTTTATTTCGTCGTCTTCAAGTCCAATGTAAACAAGTTCTTGATGAGCCGTTCCTCTTAAATAATCCAATTTACCAAATTTACACTTCTAACGATTACTATGATATTGTCCATTGACTACTGTATGTACACACTTTAACCCTTATCCTCGAGTGGCCTCTGGGGCTTGATAAGTAGTGATTCCTTTATAAAATAAAAAATATTTCAATACTTTGATGGTGAGTCTATAGTCAGTCTGTGCTGGTTTTCCTTGCGATATTCGTTTTCAGCATACCCGAACGATTTTAAAATGACAGTCCGAATGTTAACGAAGCACACACACACACACACACACACACACACACACACACACACACACACACACACACACACGTAAACTCAGTGAAAATGTCTACTGTCGATAAGCTAGTTGTAAATTAGATTACTGGCTCTTATGAGTTTTAGTATAACCACCCTTTACAACTGTGATACAGTAGAACAGTCCGTCTCTGGACAATTAGCAGTGTATCGCATAACTCAATGACAGTGTCGAATGTCGACTAGCTAGTTGTAAGTTAGGTTACTGGCTCTGATGAGTTACACTCTTACCACCCTTAATAACTGTGATACAGCGGAACAGTCCGTTTTTGGACAAGTGGCGGTGATCGCATAACTCATTGAAAGTGCCGAATGTCTATTAGCTAGTTGAAACTTAGATTACTGGCTTTGATGAGTTTCAGTCTAACCACACTTAATAACTGTGATACAGCGGAACAGTCCGTCTGTTTCGCATAACTCATTGACAGTGTCGAGTGTCGATTAGCTAGTTGTAACTTCGTAGCCAGCCGAAAAGCCCCTTTAAGAAGAGACTTGAAGATAATAATTATTGCTTTTATTTGTAATGTTATTCTTATCGTCCAGCCCTGCACGTGCAGAAATGCATTTCCAACGCAACTGTGTTAAAAAACTTACTTCCCCTTCAATGAGACAAGAACCCCGACACTCGACTTCGCACCGATACGCGAATGACGATACATAGAAATGAAAGCTGTTGATTTTATGTATTGAATTTTACGACTTTGCCGGCCCTCGTGACAAGATGTTCCGGCAGATACTGCAGGCTATGACGAGCTATGACTAGCAAAGACCAGATGTGGGGGAAACCCCACATGCCTGACCATTAACCAGCTCCCATTTCCCACCTCTCGGGAGCTGGTCCCCTTTTTCCCTTCCCCCTCTCTTCACTCCTCACATTAAAAATTGGCCTTGTGCCTAATTTGCTTGGTGGGGGAGCAAATAAATACCATCTGTTCCGGCAGATACTGCCAGCAAAGACCGTATGTGGGGCCGACCCCACATATAAGACCTTGGTCAATGTAGGGGTAACCCTTCATACCAATTGTCACCATCCTCGAAAACTATTTGTCTCAGCTAATTTTCCTTGCGATATTCGTTTTCAGCATACCTGAATGAGAGTTAGATTCTATAGACCAAGGCAAGTCAAAGTGTATATAAAAAAATATTTTCGTTAACAGATACTACACATTGATCGTTTATTTTATTTGATTTGATGTATTTTATATTTATTTATTTTTTATTGATCTTATTTTCATTTAACATTTAATGTTTTGGTGTTGTATTACTGTACACATAGATTCGAAAAAGTTGTAATAAAAACAAATATATAACAAATAAATGTTATCAAAGGCAAGATAAGTTACTTTTCTACCCAACTGGATATATTTTTCGTGTTTTTATTCAATATAACATGTTTATTCAGCCGTAAGTTTGGGAAAAGGTGTTATAAATAAAAACCCAGATAAAATACTGTACAAACTCGATCAATATATGTTACCGTGACATAGGTGGACATATATTCGGCGGGTTTTTAGTAGTATTGTGTATAGTTTTTTATTTATAACACCTTTTCCCAAACTTACCGTGTTAAAGAGAGAATCAGACGCCATTTTGAATGTTCCAATACATCGGTAAACACTATGTTTTTCGAGCTGAATAAACATGTTACCTTGAATAAAAACACAAAAATTATATCCAGTTTGGTAGAAAAGTAACTTATCTTGCCTTTTGATAACATTTATTTGTTATATATTTGTTTTTTGACAACTTTTTCGAATCTATGTGTACAGTAATACAAACCCGATGTTTTTTTTTATTAAATAGTTAGGTGACTGTACGGAATAGTTACAAAACGCCTTCCTCTCCCCATTTTAAGAACGACTTTCGGAATTGGGGGGAGCCCAATCTCTCCATGGTAAGAACGGCTTTCCAGATTGTGAGGTGTTTTTTTTTCAGAAAGCCGTTCTTATCATGGAGAGATTGAAAGTGTTAATACAAGTTAAATTGAATTTTTATCAGATCTTCTGCTTATTAAATTATTGGACAGAATAGTTAACATGATCCTCTCTACATTAAGAATGGCTTTCTGAACTTTTAAGGTAACGATTTCTTAAAAAAAATACAATTTAATAACAAACAAAAAAAACAGTTATTTTTACGATCCGAAAGAGGGAGGCGGTGGGAGGGGGAGGAATTGGCGCGTTGAAATAAAATTCGTTAAATTTCAAATTCGCTTCATACCCCCACCCTTCGCCACGTCATGACAGAAACAAAACTTTGACGACATTTCATTTAATTTCCGTTTGACCCGGGCAAGAGTGCAAACACGTGCGGAGTGTGTGGGTGTGTGGGTGGAAGTTTTATTGTTTTATTACTTTCATAATTTCATTATTTTCCGTCTTTCTCTCCCCCCTCTCTCTCTTTCTGTCTCTCTCTCTCTCTCTCTCCCCCCCCCTCTCTCTCTCTCTCTCTCTCTCTATCCCCCCCTCTCTCTCTCTCTCTCTCTCTCTCTCTCTCTCTCGTGCTGCTCACATGAAATAAACGCGGGAAGAAATATCGTGAAATGGCAAATTCCGCCATTTCACGAAACGTCGTGGTTAGAGACACATGTATTTTTACTGGGAGTTTTCACTAGAAGAAAAGTAAGTAATTTTTGGTATAATTTGTGATTTTATTTCAGCATTTCTTTTATGTAAAATAATAATCTTGTTTTTTTTTAATGTTTAAAGTGAATAATAAAAAAAAAATGATATTTTATTTAAGTTATTATAATTACCTCGTGTTATTAAACGAAAAAAAAAAATGAACAGACACTACACATTTCGTTCTTTATATATAATTTTCAATATAATTTATATCTATGTGTACAGTAATACAAACCCTATATTTGTTAATGAATATCACTTAAATAAACCACTCTACAGATGGATGTGATATTTGGAATATGCTGTAACATTGATAAAGACGAACTAAGGAACAGTTACGTCATAGACACAAAATATACGTATGATTATAATAGGAAAAAAACAAAAACCTGCAAAAGTATATGCAGTTATGCTACCGTGCCGAAATAAAAACGGTGTTATTTAGAAATCTATTCTTTGTATTCTAACATTTTAATCAAGTTGTCGTGAAACTTGAATTTCAAATGAAAAAACGAAAAAAACAAAACAAAAAAGGAAATGCAAACACAAAACACGGTAACATAAATGCATAATTACTAATTATGTCTTTCTGGCTAAACGTAGTAACCGTTTCTTTTTTCTGTATTTGTATAAAAATTAGTACATGTTTTTTATTAGATATTGAAATCCATGTTATTAGGTTGAAATGGGCGCTTCTACACTATTGGGACGAGATTTCAGAATTGTAGGGATGCGAGTTAATGCGACAGTTGATGTTGAATTCGAAAGTGATTTTGGAGCCTTTAAACTGTCATTAATAATAATAAAACAGATACTACACTTTGAATTATTTGCTAATAATTAAAAAAAATATTTTCGTTAACAGATATGACACATTGATCGTTGTTTTTATTTGATTTGATGTTTTTTTATTTTTATTTATTTTTTTATTGATCTTATTTTTATTTAACATTTGATGGTTGTTATTAAATTGTTAGATGCTTGTACGGAATGGTTACAAAACGCCCTCCTCCTCTCTCCATTTTAAGAACGACTTTCGGAATGGCCGTATCCCAATCTCTCCATGTTAAGAACGGCTTTCTAACGCCGACACTTGACTTCGCACCGATACGCGAATGACGATTCATAGAAATTAAAGCTGTTGATTTTATGTATTGAATTTTACACGACTTTCTCGGCCCTCGTGACAAGATCAAAGTGTAGTATCTCACGCCTCCTCGCACAGACCTTACACGTCAATAAAAAATGTTTTAAAAATTGGGAGTTACTAGGACGTCCCCCAAGATGAAAGGGTGAATGCGGTATTATGGTGAAAGAAGATACTAGCTGGGAGAAACTTTTGACTTTGTTTAGTTCTGGAGCGACAAGGATGACCAACGACCCCCAAAATCCCCCCTTTTGAGTTGGCCATGTGCCTAAGTTTTTTGTTCACCGTTAATTTTACTGTATTTTTTTTTAACATGAATAAAAGATTTAATATCTCAAAGTGTAGTATCTGTTCTCTCAGTTACGAAACTGTCCGCCACCGGGCTTTCTGGATAGGTTAAGGTGTTTTCATACTAATCTTCGTTAGCAAGGACCGACTCCACATTTGTGGGAGCTTGGACCCGGAAACCGATCCCCTTTTTTGGGAGACTGGAATCTCGGGACCAACACCACTAGCTGGTAGTTGAGACCTGCTTTTGTTGTTTTTTTGCATGCGTTTTTTCTTCGTTCCGGTCTCTTCCCTCTAGAGACAGGGGATGGTCTAATTTCTCCACACTTAATTGCCTGAGCAGCACTGACCTGCCAGGCCCAAACTTTGTCTATCTTCGCTGCTCTCCCAGTGGATCGAGCAGACAGGGCTCTCTTTCTCGCTTCCGTTGGGGTAAGTTAGTGGGTAGTTGGGAGCTTGGACCCGGAAACCGATCCCCTTTTTTGGGAGACTGGAATCTCGGGACCAACACCACTAGCTGGTAATTGAGACCTGCTTTTGCTGGTTTTTTGCATGCGTTTTTTCTTCGTTCCGGTCTCTTCCCTCTAGAGACAGGGGATGGTCTAATTTCTCCACACTTAATTGCCTGAGCAGCACTGACCTGCCAGGCCCAAACTTTGTCTATCTTCGCTGCTCTCCCAGTGGATCGAGCAGACAGGGCTCTCTTTCTCGCTTCCGTTGGGGTAAGTTAGTGGGTAGTTGGGAGCTTGGACCCGGAAACCGATCCCCTTTTTTGGGAGACTGGAATCTCGGGACCAACACCACTAGCTGGTAATTGAGACCTGCTTTTGCTGGTTTTTTGCATGCGTTTTTTCTTCGTTCCGGTCTCTTCCCTCTAGAGACAGGGGATGGTCTAATTTCTCCACACTTAATTGCCTGAGCAGCACTGACCTGCCAGGCCCAAACTTTATCTATCTTCGCTGCTCTCCCAGTGGATCGAGCAGACAGGGCTCTCTTTCTCGCTTCCGTTGGGGTAAGTTAGTGGGTAGGGTGACGTGGGGTAGGGCGGGTGCTTCGTTTCTGCTCCCCTCTGTGGGCAGGGATTCCTATCCCCTCTCTCTCTTAATTGCGACGCGGCACTCTGGCCCGCTAGCACCCACTGCGTCTTTCTTCTCTGCTCTCCCCCCCTCGCGGGGGGATCTGAGCTGCTAACCCGACATCCCCGTGAGGGGAAGTCAAAAACTCTAATTTCTTCAAAGTCCGCTCCTCCCCCTCCATTCCCCTGGGTTTTCTTTTCCCCCACTACACTTTGGTCTGCGTCAGCGGCCAGTGCAACCGCCACGATGCCAGGCAGGAGGGGTACGTTACCCCAAATGCGCAAGATTTATTAATAAATAATAAACTAGACAAAATACTTTGAGAAATTCGCTCAATATATGTTAACGTGACATAACTTGACATATATTCGGTGGTTTTTTAATAGTATTTTGTCTAGTTTATTATTTATAACACCTTTTCCCGAACTTACCGTGTTAAAGAGACAGTCGGTCGCCATTTAGAATTTTCCAATACATCGGTAAACACTGTATTCTTTTCGAGCTGAATAAACATGTTAAACTGAATAAAAACACGAAAATTATATCCAGTTTGGTAGAAAAGTAATTTATCTTGCCTTTGATAACATTTATTTGTTATATATTTGTTTATTGACAACTTTTTCGAATCTATGTGTACAGTAATACAAACCCTATAATTATTTCATGTCATTAAACGAAAAAAAAAAAAGAACAGATACTACACGTTTCCTTTTTTTACAGATAT
This sequence comes from Euprymna scolopes, assembly GCF_053919585.1. Taxonomy (NCBI): domain Eukaryota; kingdom Metazoa; phylum Mollusca; class Cephalopoda; order Sepiida; family Sepiolidae; genus Euprymna; species Euprymna scolopes. Next base: position 96,802,921 of record NC_136527.1, on the reverse strand, counting down.
CATTGTCAAATAAAATGTATATTTATTTATAATTTGTTGTATTTTTAATAGTTTGCTGCAAACTTTAAATCGAGTATTAATCTTCTGTTTGAGAATGTGTTAAATTATCGATGGTTTTATATTGTATTTTTTTATTTATTTATAATTTTATTTCAGCATTTATTTAATATAGAATAACCACGTCGCTTATTTAATCATAAATAAAAAAAAAAAAAAAAAAATTATTCTATAAAAAGCATTTTCATTCCAAAATACTGAAATCGCCATTAAATAACCTGGAAAAGGGTTGATATGGCGTATAAGCAAAAGCCAGACTAAGAAATCAAGGGCAGATAATCGGAAATCTTGATTGTCTCCCTTGACGAACTTGTCTCCACGGAATTTCACGAGTGTTGTGGTCGGCGTTACGGAAATTACCGACCGTTTACTCATTTTATTTGTTTAAATAATATTATATGTAGACTTTCACCTAACAAATTAAATAAGAAGACGTTAATTTAGATTTAAATTAAAAATATTTCTCTGTCTGTCTGTCTATCTATCTATCTAGCTGTACTGTATCTCTCCAACTACATCCTCTGTCTGTCTGTCTCTTTAACCTCGCATCGGCTCTCTGCTTGGTTCCTTATTTCAGCCCACCAAATTAGTTCAGTTTTTTTATATTTTTTTTTATTCATAATTTGATTTCAGTATTTATTTAATATAGAATAACCGGGTGTGTATTAGTACTGGACACATAGATTCGAAACAGTTGTCAAAAAACAAATATATAACAAATAAATGTTATCAAAGGCAAGATAAATTACTTTTTTACCAAACTGTATATAATTTTCGTGTTTTTATTAAATTAAACATGTTTATTCAGCTCGAAAAAACAGTGTTTACCGATATATTGGAAAATTCAAAATGGCGACCGACTCTATCTTTAACACGGTAAGTTCGGAAAAAGATGTAATAAATAATAAACCAGACAAAATACTGTTAGAAATTCGCTCAATATATGTTAACGTGACATAACTTGACATATATTGGGTGGTTTTTTAATAGTATTTTGTCTAGTTTATTATTTATAACACCTTTTCCCGAACTTACCGTGTTAAAGAGACAGTCGGTCGCCATTTAGAATTTTCCAATACATCGGTAAACACTGTATGCGTTTCGAGCTGAATAAACATGTTAAATTGAATAAAAACACGAAAATTATATCCAGTTTGGTAGAAAAGTAATTTATCTTGCCTTTGATAACATTTATTTGTTATATATTTGTTTATTGACAACTTTTTCGAATCTATGTGTACAGTAATACAAACCCTATAATTATTTCATGTCATTAAACGAAAAAAAAAAAAAGAACAGATACTACACGTTTCCTTTTTTTACAGATATCATTGTCAAATAAAATGTATATTTATTTATAATTTGTTGTATTTTTAATCGTTTGCTGCAAACTTTAAATCGAGTATTAATCTTCTGTTTGAGAATATGTGTTAAATTATCGATGGTTTTATATTGTATTTTTTTATTTATTTATAATTTTATTTCAGCATTTATTTAATATAGAATAACCACGTCGCTTATTTAATCATAAATAAAAAAAAAAAAAAAAATTATTCTATAAAAAGCATTTTCATTCCAAAATACTGAAATCGCCATTAAATAACCTGGAAAAGGGTTGATATGGCGTATAAGCAAAAGCCAGACTAAGAAATCAAGGGCGGATAATCGGAAATCTTGATTGTCTCCCTTGAAGAACTTGTCTCCACGGAATTTCACGAGTGTTGTGGTCGGCGTTACGGAAATTACCGACCGTTTACTCATTTTATTTGTTTAAATAATATTATATGTAGACTTTCACCTAACAAATTAAATAAGAAGACGTTAATTTAGATTTAAATTAAAAATATTTCTCTGTCTGTCTGTCTATCTATCTATCTAGCTGTACTGTATCTCTCCAACTACATCCTCTGTCTGTCTGTCTCTTTAACCTCGCATCGGCTCTCTGCTTGGTTCCTTATTTCAGCCCACCAAATTAGTTCAGTTTTTTTATATTTTTTTTTATTCATAATTTGATTTCAGTATTTATTTAATATAGAATAACCGGGTGTGTATTAGTACTGGACACATAGATTCGAAACAGTTGTCAAAAAACAAATATATAACAAATAAATGTTATCAAAGGCAAGATAAATTACTTTTTTACCAAACTGTATATAATTTTCGTGTTTTTATTAAATTAAACATGTTTATTCAGCTCGAAAAAACAGTGTTTACCGATATATTGGAAAATTCAAAATGGCGACCGACTCTATCTTTAACACGGTAAGTTCGGAAAAAGATGTAATAAATAATAAACTAGACAAAATACTTTTAGAAATTCGCTCAATATATGTTACCGTGACATAACTTGACATATATTCGGTGGTTTTTTAATAGTATTTGGTCTAGTTTATTATTTATAACACCTTTTCCCGAACTTACCGTGTTAAAGAGAGAATCGGTCGCCATTTCGAATTGATATTTAAAAAAAAAAAAAAAAAAAAGAATCCTAGCTACTGAGTTGTAGTCGACAATCGTAACATATCCCAAAATTACGAAAATGCAATCATTAAAGAATTTCCTAATTTTTTGTTTATTACAACAACATTGCAAGAGTAAGATTAGTAAATGTGGATGTGTATTTTCCCCCCTAAAGTCCAACCCTATCCTCACCGTGGTAGGGGGGTGTAACGTTGTAGTTGAACAACAACTACACGGCTAAATGGGCTCTGGCAAAACAAAATCCAGGAAATGACGTCCGTCATCTGGTCGTCTTTTTATACGCTTGCATGTGGCGAGCAAAGAAGACGTGTTAAGGAAGGAGCAGGCTGAAAGGAGAACATTCCCCGAACAAAAAAAGAAAAATGGGCCTTACCCTATCCCTTTCCCTTATCCTAACCCTAACCCCTCCCGTTTGCTTCCAAGGCCCCATTTGAGCGTGTTCTCCTCCGCAGGCCTGCTTCTCCAAGTTTCCCCGACTTTGCAGGTAACTGGTTTGGAGGCTTTCTAAAGCTCTTTTATCAGTGTCGGGGTGTTGAGTCCACACTTCCAGCTCAACAAATACCTGCAGTGCAAGGTGCGCTTCTCCGAATTTCCCCGAAGAGGGAGCGACACGTGCTCGTGTTTCTACTGTGTAATGCATGCGTGCCTCCACTTGACTACGGATGACTAGAGTAATACTAAAATAGTTTGTGTGTGCTCACAAGCTGCTTGAAGGGCGCTGGTAATATTATTCCTACTATCTATCAACTACGAGCTGGGGCGGTAATGCAATGATGGACCTCCGATTAATAATATCCGATACGATAGTAGGAATGGCAGTTTTGTGAGCTTTCATAGGCTCTTCCACATTCACGCACAATCTTGTGGTATCTCTCTAGGAATCCTGTTGGGTAGAGAGAACAAGAAGTCCCTTCCCTCGTTTTGGAAGGTTGTTCGCAGCAACGCTTGTTTTATATGGTGCCCTCTTTAGGGAGTTCAACACCTTGTTGTACGGAACCCGATCAAAATCCAGTTAATGATGGCATGAGTTTGTTGCGTCCGTCATCTGGTCGTCTTTTTATACGCTTGCATGTGGCGAGCAGAAAAGACGTGCTCGAGCAGGCTGGAAGGAGAACACTCCCCCGAAAGAGAAAAATGGGCCTCCCTCTCTCCCGTGTGCTTCCATCAAGGCCCAAATTGTGTGTGTTCTCCTTCGCAGGCCTGGTCCTCCAACTTTCCTCGACTTTGCAGGTAACTAATCTGGAGCTTTTCTAAAGCTCTTTTCTCAGTGTCGAGGTGTTGAGTCAACTCCCAGCTCAACAAATACCTGCAGCGCAAGGTGCGCTTTTCCGAATTCCCCCGAAGAGGGAGCGACACATGCTCGTGTTTCTACTATGTAATGCACGCGTGCCTCCACTCGACTACGGACGACTAGAGTAATACTGCTATTAGTTTGCGTGCGCTCACAAGCTGCTTGAAGGGCGCTGGTAATATTATTCCTACTATCTATCAACTACGAGCTGGGGCGGTAATGCAATGATGGACCTCCGATTAATAATATCCGATACGATAGTAGGAATGGCAGTTTTGTGAGCTTTCATAGGCTCTTCCACATTCACGCACAATCTTGTGGTATCTCTCTAGGAATCCTGTTGGGTAGAGAGAACAAAAAGTCCCTTCCCTCGTTTTGGAAGGTTGTTCACAGCAACGCTTGTTTTATATGGTGACCTCTTTAGGTAGTTCAACACCTTGCTCTCCTTGACTCTTCTGATTGTCGAGGTTCTGAGTCCGGTTCCAGGTGTACAAATAGGTGCAAGTCTGGATAGGGAATCTCCCCAAGTGGGTGAGCCTACGCTCTTTCTTATCAGGCGACACGTGCTCGTGTTACTACATAATGCATGCATGGCTCCATTCGACCAGGAACGACTAGAGTAATACTACAATTAGTTTGTGTGTTCTCACAAGCTGCCTGAAGGGCGCTGGTAATATTATTCCTACTATCTATCAACTACGAGCTGGGGCGGTAATGCAATGATGGACCTCCGATTAATAATATCCGATACGATAGTAGGAATGGCAGTTTTGTGAGCTTTCATAGGCTCTTCCACATTCACGCACAATCTTGTGGTATCTCTCTAGGAATCGTGTTGAGTAGAGAGAACACTTCCGTTTTCTGCTCCGCCTTTTATTCCGAGTAGAAACCGCCTTTTTCGGAGGATGTTCGTAGCAATGCATGTTTTATGTAGCGCTCCACTTTGGGGAGATCATCACCTACCTGGCCAGACTGTCCTTTCCTGTACGAAACCTGGTAACGAGTGGATTCCACCCTTTCCCTCCTTTTTCAGTTTGATGGCGACCACGACTAGCCAGAGGTGACTAAAGCATCAAGCGTTTCTTCTTTTCGATTTCAGTTTTTGTAATTGACAAGTTTAATTTTCCTCTTTTCCATTACTGCAGCTTCTAGTTAGAATCAGTACAAGTCCTCAGGTAAGTATTTCTTTCGTTGTGTTGCTAGTGATTAAAACGAATTCCTTTCTGCTTATATTTCCTTTAACCAACTTTTGCAAGTCTAACCAAAAATAATCACCCATGCTTGATCATAGCCAGAATTATTTTTCTCTTACAGGTATTTTATTTTATTACTACATAATGCATGCATGGCTCCATTCGACCAGGAACGACTAGAGTAATACTACAATTAGTGTGCGTGTGCTCACAAGCTGCTTGAAGGGCGCTGGTAATATTATTCCTACTATCTATCAACTACGAGCTGGGGCGGTAATGTAATGATGGACCTCCGATTAGTAATATCCGATACGATAGTAGGAATGGCAGTTTTGTGAGCTTTCATAGGCTCTTCCACATTCACGCACAATCTTGTGGTATCTCTCTAGGAATCCTGTTGGGTAGAGAGAACAAAAAGTCCCTTCCCTCGTTTTGGAAGGTTGTTCGCAGCAACGCTTGTTTTATATGGTGCCCTCTTTAGGGAGTTCAACACCTTGTTGTACGGAACCCGATCAAAATCCAGTTAATGACGGCATGAGTTTGTTGCGTCCGTCATCTGGTCGTCTTTTTATACGCTTGCATGTGGCGAGCAGAAAAGACGTGCTCGAGCAGGCTGGAAGGAGAACACTCCCCCGAAAGAGAAAAATGGGCCTCCCTCTCTCCCGTGTGCTTCCATCAAGGCCCAAATTGTGTGTGTTCTCCTTCGCAGGCCTGGTCCTCCAACTTTCCTCGACTTTGCAGGTAACTAATCTGGAGCTTTTCTAAAGCTCTTTTCTCAGTGTCGAGTTGTTGAGTCAACTCCCAGCTCAACAAATACCTGCAGCGCAAGGTGCGCTTTTCCGAATTCCCCCGAAGAGGGAGCGACACGTGCTCGTGTTTCTACTATGTAATTCACGCGTGCCTCCACTCGACTACGGATGACTAGAGTAATACTGCTATTAGTTTGCGTGTGCTCACAAGCTGCTTGAAGGGCGCTGGTAATATTATTCCTACTATCTATCAACTACGAGCTGGGGCGGTAATGCAATGATGGACCTCCGATTAATAATATCCGATACGATAGTAGGAATGGCAGTTTTGTGAGCTTTCATAGGCTCTTCCACATTCACGCACAATCTAGTGGTATCTCTCTAGGAATCCTGTTGGGTAGAGAGAACAAAAAGTCCCTTCCCTCGTTTTGGAAGGTTGTTCACAGCAACGCTTGTTTTATATGGTGACCTCTTTAGGTAGTTCAACACCTTGCTCTCCTTGACTCTTCTCATTGTCGAGGTTCTGAGTCCGGTTCCAGGTGTACAAATAGGTGCAAGTCTGGATAGGAAATCTCCCCAAGTGGGTGAGCCTACGCTCTTTCTTATCAGGCGACACGTGCTCGTGTTACTACATAATGCATGCATGGCTCCATTCGACCAGGAACGACTAGAGTAATACTACCATTAGTTTGTGTGTTCTCACAAGCTGCCTGAAGGGCGCTGGTAATATTATTCCTACTATCTATCAACTACGAGCTGGGGCGGTAATGCAATGATGGACCTCCGATTAATAATATCCGATACGATAGTAGGAATGGCAGTTTTGTGAGCTTTCATCACCTCCTCCTCATTCACGCACAATCTCGTGGTATCTCTCTAGGAATCGTGTTGAGTAGAGAGAACACTTCCGTTTTCTGCTCCGCCTTTTATTCCGAGTAGAAACCGCCTTTTTCGGAGGATGTTCGTAGCAATGCATGTTTTATGTAGCGCTCCACTTTGGGGAGATCATCACCTACCTGCCCAAACTGTCCTTTCCTGTACGGTACCTGGTAACTAGTGGATTCCACCCTTTCCCTCCTTTTTCAGTTTGATGGCGACCACGACTAGCCAGAGGTGAGTAAAGCATCAAGCGTTTCTTCTTTTCGATTTCAGTTTTTGTAATTGACAAGTTTAATTTTCCTCTTTTCCATTGCTGCAGCTTCTAGTTAGAATCAGCACAATCCTCAGGTAAGTATTTCTTTCGTTGTGTTGCTAGTGATTAAAACGAATTCCTTTCTGCTTATATTTCCTTTAACCAACTTTAGCAAGTCTAACCGAAAATATTCACCCATGCATGATCATAACCAAAATTATTTTTCTGTTACAGGTATTTTATTTTAATAAAAATTAACAAAATAATTAACATACACTCAGTAAAATGCAATGTACTAAAGTAACATAAATAAAACAAAAACAAAATGTAAAAATAATAATGCAAAATACAAGTAGTTATTACAGGTTTCAACAGCAACAGCCATGACCCTGTCATCCCAATATTGGATGCAGTTCCAGAAAGTCATAAAGTAAGTATTGATATCTTCTTCTAATTATAATTTTTTAAAAAAAGAAAATTTCACAAAAAATAAAATACTGTGATCTAAAGGAAAATAAACCGAAAAAAAAAATGTAAAAATAATAATGCAAAATACAACTAGTTATTACAGGTTTCAACAGCAACAGCCATGACCCTGTCATCCCAATATTGGATGCAGTTCCAGAAAGTCATAAAGTAAGTATTGATATCTTCTTCTAATTATAATTTTTAAAAAAAAAAAATTCACAAAAAATAAAATACTGTGATCTAAAGGAAAATAAACCGAAAAAAAAATGTAAAAATAATAATGCAAAATACAGCTAGTTATTACAGGTTTCAACAGCAACAGCCAGGACCCTGTCATCCCAATATTGGATGCAGTTCCAGAAAGTCATAAAGTAAGTATTGATATCTTCTTCTAATTATAATTTAAAAAAAAAAAAGAAAATTTCACAAAAAATAAAATACTGTGATCTAAAGGAAAATAAACCGAAAAAAAAAATGTAAAAATAATAATACAACTAGTTATTACAGGTTTCAACAGCAACAGCCATGACCCTGTCATCCCAATATTGGATGCAGTTCCAGAAAGTCATAAAGTAAGTATTGCTATTTCCTAATTATAATTTCCAAAAAAATAATTTCATAAAAATAAAATGCTATGAAATAAAGGAAAATAAATAAAACAAACAAACCAAAAAAAGAAAAAAACAATTAAAAAAAAAAGAAAAAGTTATTCAAGTTTTCAGCACCAGCAGCAGCAACACCCATGACCCCTCTCATCCCCATCTTGGAAGCAGTTCCAGAAATTCCTAAAGTAAGTAATAATATATTTTTTTTTATAAGCAACTCCAACTTCCCATCGAATTCATAAAGGTTTCATTTATTGTATCAATGTGTCTTGGTGGTGCTGCAACAACTACCTTGATTTATTTCTAATTTTCTAGTGATTGTTGAGACTTCAGGACTCTAAACCACCTTTTCAGCACTTGTTTTGTACCAGCTGCTGAATTTGCTTTGTTTTAGATGGGTTTCAGTTAATTTCTTAATTTACTTGATTTCTTTTTTGTCTAATGACTTTTGATGATTCCAGCTTCTAATTGGCCCTTTCTTTTCTTGTTCTCCAGTACCGTTGAACATTACTCACTTTTTTCGCACCTGATAAATTTTGCTAATTTCTTTTTTCTCTTTTTGTTCCAGACTTTATCCTGTCTATTAACTTTTATTCTCTTTCTAGTTGTCTTGCAGCGTTGAACATTACTTGTTTTTGACTTATTTTTACTAGTGAGTGTTGAGACTTGAAGATTCTAAAAGAGCATTTCTTTACAGCACCTGATAAATGGCATCCTATTTACTTGATTTCTTTTTTGTCTAATGACTTTTGATGATTCCAGCTTCTAATTGGCCCTTTCTTTTCTTGTTCTCCAGTACCGTTGAACATTACTCACTTTTTTCGCACCTGATAAATTTTGCTAATTAATTTTTTCTCTTTTTGTTCCAGACTTTATCCTGTCTATTAACTTTTATTCTCTTTCTAGTTCTCTTGCAGCGTTGAACATTACTTGTTTTTTTTACTTATGTTTAGCATACGCACAGATTTGGTAAAGTTAGCCGAAAACAATTATATATAACATTTCTTCAGTTTGAACTCATTTTTGCCGAGAGAGATAGGTTTCCTTGTTCATGTGGATTTGCCTAAAGTAAAGTATTAAAATGCATGAACAATATGCTTTGTAATTATATACAAATATTTACATTACTATTGTTTTTTTTTTTTTATTACATTTTTACCTCAAACAAGGCACTTTGCCACTATCAGGGGGAAACATCTACTGGGGTACTATGTAGGGATTTGGGCAGGGAGGTGTTGGTTCACGTTGCACTTGAACTTATGCATGTCAGTACAGTTGGGGAAGCAGTGACCTGGAATGGAATTCCAAATTCTAGCAGCTCTGGGGAAGAAACTACTGGAGTAGAAAGATCTTTTAAATGTAGGGATCTCTACAGTGTGGGGGGTGGGATTTTGCAGCTTGTCGGGTCTGTCGAGGGTGTTTACGTTGTGGGGGCACAAATGCTTGCAGTTCATCAGAGCATTCACCATTATAATAGTTGTAGAACAGGCAGAGGGATGCAACGTTTCGACGATGGGACAGAGGCTGAAGCTTAGATGCCAGTTTAGGGCCTATCAGATTTGCGACTCTCTTTTGAACCCTGTCAAGGAGCGAGAGACTAGTAGCCGATGCACCAGCCCAAATATGACAGCAATACTCCATACATGGGCGAATAGTGGCCTTGTTAGAGAGGTACAGGATACTTTGGGGTGTTAGAAGTTTTCTAGCACGGTAGAGAGAGCCCACCTTCCTCGCAGCAGCCCTGGCAATGCTCTCGATGTAATTGTTCCAGCTATAATTATCATTTTCATTATGGATCAGTAATATAATTTTACTACTGTTAATATATTCTAATAAATTATAATATATTAAATAACTATAAAAACTAAAACTAATAATTAAAAACAAAAAAATCATGATTAGATACTAAAACATAACTTATAAATTAGCGCTAAATTAAGTTATAACCGATCAAATAATAAACACTAAACCTCGACATAAATGTAAATATCAAAATGTTAAATTGTATAAATACTGAAAGATTAAACACTAATACTAAAATAATACTTTAAAACCAAAAATATACCAGAGAATAAGTGATAAGCTGTTCTAAAAATAAACTTATTACTAGTAAAAATATCTTGCTGATCCATATAAGAAAATGATAATAATATTGGCATATTAAAAATGAGCAATTATTAGAATAACGATTGCGCTCAAATTCGAGTTTGCCCTTTACACGCCTTTGCAGTAATATTTATGCCCCAAAACTGAAAAATGTGGCTGATTACTTGGACCTGAAAGTTCTAAACTAGCATAATTGTCTGGCATCTCAGTACTTTGTACAAAACTAGCATTTTATCCCTGGGAGTTTGGGGGTTTTGTGTTGAGCCAAACAACGAAAAACGCGTGGTAGCAGGGAGGAAGGCTCGAACCCGTTACGTGTTTGCGTGTATGACCACTGGCAGTGACGTAGGTTTAAATTAAAGCTAGAGAAAAGAAAGCACGGCATGACTTACAAATACATCGTGGATTAAAGCAACCCCCTAGCTATTTGTCGCGTGAAGTAATAATTACACTTATATATATTTTTTCCTTTATTTTTAACTTTGACACATTAACCATTATTGATTAAGGGTCATATGAATTTATTACGTTAGATCCATGGCCAAGGAAACTATATCTAACATTTCAGTGGTTTATACTATAAGTTGTACACTTTCACTTTTATAGATATATCCATTTCAAAATTACTCGGACTTGTAACGACATGATTCCATTTCCGTTGGATTAAAACTTGTCTCTTTTTTCTTTTTATTTAGCAACCAGCCGAAACTTCTCCCAGAAGAAGACCACTCCCATCCAAAATTTCTACAAGAACAGGATTCAGGGTCCTGGATATGACCTTAAACTGTATCCGATGGTAAAGCTCCATAAGCGGGCTTGGGGAGTGTGGAGCCACCCTTTAATTACCATTGCTCCCAGGTCCACTCTGACCCGGAGTGGTAGTACCTGTTAGGGTCCCCACTGTGGGTTACATATTTTTCTTCTAATAAACCTTTAAAAACTATAAGTCTATTTTCTGTGTTATCTATTTGTTATACATCATGTGCCCCGAATTAAATTGTGATATTCGTTTTCAGCATATTCGAAAAGATTAAAAAAATCGACATAGAATTACATATCAAATATAAAAAAAAAAGGCTAACCCTGACCCCCAACTCTAATCCATCCTAGAGACAATTTGATCAAAGAGGAGCAGCATGAATATCAGCAATAATGTATGCCAAAAAAAAAAAAAAAAAAAATTACTTAATATTGGTTTGAACTATAAAGAACTCTGCACTTGTAGAGTTTTCGTAATTTTTGGATATATTACTATTTTCGACATGACAATTAACTACGTATGGAGGTTGGCTTTGTTTTAATATGCAGGGAGACGACGGTCTCATGACAGTCACCTCGGTCTTGTTCTAATTTGAGCCTGAACACTTGTTATGTTCCAAAGTAAATAAACGCTTTAAAATAAGTTAAAACAAAAAGAACTTCTCAGATATTAATCAAGGCAGATAATTAAAGTCAGAGTTACCTTTAGGAAACCATATGAAAATATACTCACAAATATATGTATATATATACATATATCTGTGTGTGCTTTCTCAAGGGAGATAATAAAAATAAGAGTTATCTACCTTTAAAAAAAATACTTGAAAATGTACTAACAAATATATATATTTATATATATATATATATATATATATATAGTAATTTATGAAATATATATGGCGATTAAGCTACACTGAATATTCGGCGTTTCATCCACTATAGGAGTCGTCAGGCTAACGAATCCTATAGTGGATGAAACGCCGAATATTCAGTGTAGCTTAATCGCCGTATATATTTCATAAATTACTAACGAGCTCTACCAACGTATTGAGCAGTTTGGAAGTAAATACTTAAAGTTTATGCATAAATCTATACTTTCGTATATTTATTTTATGTGAGTAAATGAAGTAGTTATATATATACAGCTTCTTCATTTACTCACCTAAAATTAATATACGAATATTCGTTTTCAGCATTCCTGACCAAATTGAGGGTTGGCCCCTTTCATATGCCGCCTGTACAAACATGGTCACCAGTGATTTTTACATTTCAAAATACACACATTAATATTTTCACTATAGAAAGGCTTGGCTTCAGAAAATGCTCCCAGCTCCGGACCTGTATCGAGACGGAGATTGAGGCTGAAGGCGGCTGCATTGAATATATATCACCTGACTTTTTCAAATAAAGCTGTAGTGTCGTTTTTCACTTTTATCGTTCCACCCTGTGTATATATATTTGAGCACAAGAATAAAAAGACCTTAGAAATAACAAGCTTTGATTAACTCACATTTAGTATAAGTAGGTAAATGTGCATTTCAGGTGCGTAACTCTTTTGTAAAAAATTTTAACACCAAGTTTTTAAAAATTTTGAGAATTTAAAGTGGGGGATCAATTTCGTATACAAAGTTAATGTAAACTGATCTCCTATTTCCCGGCCGTTTCACAGTTTTTAACCAATTAGACAAATTATCCACTAACCCTAAGTCTGGGTGACAAGGTTGTAAAACAGTAGACCCTCCCCCCCCTCTTAAAATGCACAACATTAGTAAAAATAGCAGAAAGAAAAACAAACTATTGGTTTAGAATTTAAAGTCGGTGATAAGTACACCATTTTTACTGACTTAAAACGACAATGGCCCGAAAATTCGTGATCATTTTACATTTAATTTCTAAATTACAAAATTATTCTTCGTCTTAATTTTTTTCTTCTCGTCTTAAAGGATTTTGACACGTAACCGCCTGAAAATGTAGAATCTTAATTTGATCAGAAGGTTTTAATCTAGCATGCAAACATTGAGGGACAATTTTGATAATTTTCTTTTAAATTATTCAGATTTTTATCGATTAAAACATCTGAAGATCATCAAATTTTTCGTTTTTATTTTCTAAATTAATTTTTACGTAAACAAAAAAGCTGATTGTTAAGAAATCGATTTTTTAAATGTGGTTTTAATCGAAACACAACAATAATTACATACTTGTCATTAGAGTCAAGGGAAATAACTCTAATTTCAGTAATAAAAATTTCAGTAATAAAATTTAGAGTTACCTCCCTTGAATATTGGCTTGTATAACGTGTATTTTCAGTATTCCGCTATGTCGATAAGAACTAATTATTTTTCTTGGACAAGTGTAGACATCGTATGTGCTGTATTTTTTTCTTAAACGACTATATATAAAAATATTTGAAGTTGTATATTTGTTAGAGTTTAGATTTCAAAGAAAACAATGTAGAAAATGACTAGGTGTATCGGAATTTTTGTAGGAATTTTTGACACCCCTAACACGAAACTGCGAATAAAATATAAAAAACTCGTAATTTCTCAGTTAAAAGTGGGTTATTTATTTTCTTTATGGATTATACTTCCAAAATAAACTATTAAAGTTGTTTTAAAAGTAATTGAAATATTTTTTTTTTAAAAACAGTAATGAATTTTCCGAACTCAATATTTTTCAATTTTTAAACTTTAAAAATCTATCAAAATTTTTCTATTGTTTGTCAGTCAGAAGTTTAGCATCTGTAAGGTGCCGGATTATGGTCTCAAATATTTTGGCAAAAAGTGTTAATCGTGACACCCTGCACTTTAGATTTCCAAAAGGATGAAACACTAGTGTCTGTAGGTATTTAATTATTATAGTAAATATATATATATATATATATATATATATATATATATATATATATATAGGTTGATAATTTTAAGAAAATCATACACAAGGAAATGAAAAAAACTAGGCCTAAATGTAGACGTATTAGCTAACATAAAAATAACAAACTTCCTGGACGTCACGTTAAATTTAGATAAAAACACATATGAACCCTATTTAAAAGATAACGCTAATCCAATATACGTAAACCCTAAGTCCAATCACCCACCATCAATTATAAAACAGATTCCTAACTCGATCGTAAGTAGACTCAGCAATAACTCAAGCGATGAAAATGTATTTAACAGGTCAACTAATATTTATGAAACAGCCCTAAGAAATAGTGGATGCAAAAATATTGATAGCAAATATAAGCAACAAAGCACCAATAACTATAATAAAATTAAAAATAGAAGAAAAAGAAATATAATCTGGTATACGGCACCATACAATCAAATGTTAAAAACAAAACTTGGCAAGAAATTTGTAGATCTTATCGAAAAGCACTTCCCTGCAACCAACCCCTTACACAAAATTTTCAATAAAAATACCCTAAAATTATCCTACAGCTGCTGCGAAAATTTAGAGACGATAATTAAACCACATAATAACAAAATATTAAATAAAAGCTATGAAAATAACAAAACAAGAATAAAAAAGTGGACACCATGACAAAAATAGAACTAACACAAAAAACACATATGTAACTAGCAGAAATAATAATAATAATAATAATAATAATAAACCAACTCCGGACAACAACAACCATACTAGAAATAAAAATAAAAATACTAATAACGAACAAGATAAATGCAACTGCAGATACTGCACACTTTGCCCACTTCAAAATAAATGTCTAACCAAAAGCATAGTTTACCAGGCAACAACATTTGCGAAAGAAAACCCAAATAACAAGAAATATTACATAGGTATGACTTCCTTAGATTTCAAAACTCGATATTATGACCACAAAAGTACATTTAATAATAAAAAAATATTGTATGAAAACAACGCTAACTAAAAACTCAATAGAAGGTCCGTATATAAAACGCGAGACCACAAAATTCTCGCATAAGCCTGAAGAATCCTAGAGTGGATGAAACGCGGAATATTCAGTGTAGTTTAATCGCCATGTATATTTTATAACTTACTATATATATATATATATATATATATATATATGCCCACCAATTATATATGAAAAACTATGATATCTATTAACCCAAAAACTAACTCTAAGTCCGGGTGGCAATATGAAAAAAATGAAAGTTACATTTAATATGTGCACCATATCAAATCGATTTATGACCCTTTGTTTATCGTAATAGACTTTTATCTATTCTTTTTCTTCTAAACTCAACAGGTAGCGCTACACGATGGACCTGTTATTGATCCCGACCGACGAGACCAAGTTGAAAATGATTGGGCCATCAAAATATGTAGTGAATTTGTGAAAGATGTCTTTCCTGGATTAGAGCCAGACCCTTGTATTGTTGAGCATTGTATATATACGGTGAGTGAGTGCAATTATTTAACCATGTTTAGTATAAGTAAATTAATGGAAGGTGAGTGGATAGTTAAGGCTACCATACAGGGTTTTATCTTTTCTAGAGGGCGACGATGCCGTTAAGTTCAAGTTAGAAATGATTGATTTTACTGATTTAGATGACAATAAGAATATAGGAGTGTGAAAAATTTGTTGATCATCATTCAATCCCGAGCAACGTTGGGTCACCCTATATATATATATATATATATATATATATATATATATATATATATATATATATATATATATATATTTTCCTCACTATGTATCTTTGATTTTTTCCAATAAGTTCCTCCTTTTACCATCTCCAACAGAAAACCCCGGACGAGTATTTTGTATTAGACACGCACCTAGTAGGGTCTCCTTAATTTTAATTAGTGTATGCAGTAGTGCTCTGGAGGCTTCCTGAGTTTTTATTTCTGTCACTCATTACTTAAAAAAAAATGTTTTCTCAAGACAATAAAAGACAATAAAATTGCAAAATCACTTTTTATTTTGAAAATTGTTTCATCTTACCCTTCAAGGACCAACGGGAAGACTAGTACACACACACACACACACACATACACACACACGCACACATACACACACATACCCTTCAAGGACCAACGGGAAGACTAGTACACACACACGCACACACACACGCACACATACACGCACACATACACACACATACACATACACACACACACATAACATGCACACACAATATACACATACACACACACATACACACACGCACACACACATACACACACACGCATACACACATACACACATACACACACATCACACATACACACACATACACACATACACACACATACACACACACACACATACACATACACACATACACATACACACATACACACACATACACACATACACGTACACACACACACACACACACACACACATATATATATATAATTCGTGTGTATCTCTTGACTATGTATCTTTGATTTTTTTCCAACAACTCCCTCTTTCACTATCTCCAACAGAAAAACTCCCGATGAGCATTTTGTATTAGACAAACACCTCTTCATCCAAATTTGATCATAGGAGCTGGATTTTCAGGTAATTATTATCATTACATGTTTCTATTAAAAAAAAAAAAGATTAACCTACTTTTGAAAATGTGCTCCTGCTATTACTGGTAAGCTAATGAATGTTATATCTAAGTCCATTGTTTTTAGCGATCACGTGTTTCATATATATATTTTTTTTATTCACACACAAAGCTGCACCCGGCCACGCGTTGCTGTGGCTCAGTTGTTTAAAATGGAACACATTCCCCATAAAAAAATGCATTTTTTATTGTTTATTTATTTTATTATTTTTGCAATTTTTTTATCAATAAAAGTTGTTTTTTCCCCAAGAAAAGGTGAATTATTTACCATAAATTGTTAGGTGAAAGTTTTTTGTTTTTCAGAAAAACTTGCACTTTTTTTTTTTAAAAGAAAGTTGGCAGTAAACATTTATTTTTGAAAACAGAATTTTTATCATGAAAAGAAAAATTCATGCTTTATATGAACACCGTAAATAGTTAGGTGAAAGTAGAGAAAAGTTAAATTTTTTTTTCAAAGAATGTACAAATTTTTTTTTTGTCAATAGATGTTAAGAAAATAAACAGAAAAAATGCTCCCATCAATAATTAACTATGAAAAAAAATAAATAAAAGGTTGATTTAGTGTTTCAACATTTGAACAACGCTCGGCTGAATCCAGTGATTGCCGGTCGAACCCTAAACTAATTGGAATCCAAGGGAGGGGGTTAAATTCTGCATGAGTACCATTCTTTTTAATTTTGTCTTTTGTTCAATTTTTTGTGTGGGCTTTTAGCGATTGCAAACTAACAAATTTAACAAAAATGTAAAAAAATTCAACAATTGAATAATTTTGCTCAGCTTCTAATACAAATCCTAGTAAATCAATCCCTCTTATAGGGAAGGACGGAACCAAATTATTGTCAGTATGTTAGGGAGAGGTTATATATATATATATATATATATATATATATATATTTACAATATTTTAAGCAGATTTTTATGGGTTGCTCGCTAACTTACGATAAAACTTACGAAGTATGCACTTGTTTACGATTGTTGTAAAAATGGAATGGAAATTTAAATTTCGCTCCGTTTTAATCTTTTTTTTAATTGTGCTTCTCCTAAAAACAAATATAATCAAAAGAATAACATTCAACAATTCTACTTTATATATAAAACACGAAATATTATATATGTATATATATATATATATATTATATATATATATATATATTAACGAAAGAGAAATGATTCCATTTTTAAACGAAAAATGTCAGTTTTGGTATATAAAAGTTCCGTTTAGTAATGTCACGTGATGGCACGCGGCGTGAAATAATTGTCCCCAAATAAAAAAATGCCCCATCCGTACAAGGAAAAACACCTATTTATTATAGCAAAATTCAGTCTGATGTTATAATTAAAAAGAGATATGTAAAAACACACATGGGTACAGTAAACATATTATACTAAAATGTCGAAGCAGTCATTCCAGTGGTTATTTAGACTATTAATTACGAACGAACCAAGAGTTAAATTATATATATATATATATATATATATATATATATATATATATATATATATACATATATATATATGAAACTGTCATCTTCTGTAGTGTGTTATCGAGTGACACAACTTCTTTCTTAAGGAAAAAAGGTTAGGGTAATTAACATATATATATATATATATATATATATATATATACATATATATATATATATTCCAGTGGTTATTTAGACTATTAATTACGAACGAACCAAGAGTTAAATTTATATATATATATATATATATATATATATATATATATATATATATATATATATATATATATATATATAGATAGATAGATATGAAACTGTCATCTTAAACGAAAAATTTCAGTTTGGTATATAAAAGTTCCGTTTAGTAATGCCACGTGATGGCACGTTTTTTTTAAGGAATAATCCTATGAGTAAAATTTGACTATTTTTCAACTATGGTAACACACGTTCATCCAGGTACAAGGCTACACACCTAACGTGAATGTGTGGTTTTTATGTCCTTTTGTTCATCCGTAGTTCAACACAAGGAGAAAGATTACTTCTGGTTTTTTGAAAAATGCTTCCATGATCGCACGTTTTTCAAATAGTTGTTTAAAAAATTATTTTATTTAAAAATAATTGGAATTTAAAATATAAATATGGAAAAATTTGTAACAATAAAGAATTGAACTACACATTGAGTTGTTTTTTTTTTTTTTTTAGATAAGTGATTTTTTGGAATTTATATCGATTTTTTATACTTGAAGGAAGAAAAATTTCGTTGATTTTCTTCAAATCTTTTTTAAAGAAAGCCGATTAAAAAAATTGCATAATTTTCTATTAAACCTGTTATTTTTTTTAAAAGTTGCTCTTTGCTCCTTTAATTGAAAAAAAAAATAGGGTTTGAATTACATTTTTTAAGCAGTTATAAGCTTGTAAAAATAGGAGGTCGAATAATTCAATTTTTTTTTCACGCATTCTAAAATCGGTTTCTGACATTACTATCACTGCATGTATGTAGACATATTGGTGTTATTTTTATATAATGATACGATGATGTAAAAGCATGGACGATACATTCGAAGAAAGTCGGAAGGCACATCTGCCGAAGGGTTTGTATCAATGACGCAAAAACAAATAAAGTGTTTCAATATCAATTGCAAATTCCAACATATAGCAAAGGGGAGATAACTCTAACTTTTATGAAATTAAATTTGAACTTTAGAGTTACTCCCCTTGCATTGCAGACCTTATTTGTTTTTGGTATTATTATTATTATTATTATTATTATTATTATTTATTTATTTATTTATTTACTTTTTTCTTTTTTAACGGAACTGATTTTTTTTTTTTATAAAATTATACACATATTTGTTGGATCTTCCGGGTTTGTATTACTGTACACATAGATTCAAAAAAGTGGTAAAAAAACAACTAACAAATAAATGTTACCAAAGGCAAGATAAGTTACTTTTCTACCTAACTGGAAAAAAGGGTTTTTAGTGGTTTTACTCACTTTAAAATGTGTAATCGGTTCGAAAATCATACAATGTTTATCGATATATTTGAAAAAGGAGAATGGCAGTGTGTGCTTGCTGTTGAATACGGTAAGTTTGGGAAAATGAGTTCAAACTAAATAATTACACAAAATGCTGTTAGAAATTCACCGAATATATGTCCGACTGAATGACTTTAATCGTCGTAGTAGTAGGAATAATTGCGGTCATCTAGTTTAAATAGAAACGGAAAATTACCTCCCTTTTGAACTAACCTGTGTCTTACGATCGTTTCCATCAAGTTGTATTTTTTATTTTCTTTAATAAATAATTTTCTACCTTATCGATTTTCGTAATTTTTTTATATCATCATCTTAAAAAATACGAGGAATACGTAGATACGATTCTTTTCATATGAAATTCAGTAATACGATTTCCGAAACTTCGCCCCAATAGTGTAGAAGCGCCAAACTGTCATATGAAAGAAAAAAAAAAGATGAACGAATTTCTAAATTAAATAGGGTTATCTCCCTCAGTCCATGGCGTGTTTTAGAAGAGCGGCAAGAAATTCAGAGATCACATCGTCCGAAGCCTAGTTGTTGGTGAAAATGACTTTTTTTTTGTTTTATCAAATTCAGACTGATTTTTTTTTTTTTTTTTTTTTTTTTTTTTTTTTTGCCAGGCTAATATTTATGTATTTATTTACGTTGTATTTTTAGTATTTATAGATTTTTAATGAGAGTTTTCTTTCTTAGAACTATTTTCGCTAGAGTTATCTCCCTTGGCTACATGTTTCTATTATTACGAATTTTAATCTACATATGTCTATTAGTTAATCTCTACCTTGTGTCTAGTTTTTACCATTCGCTGGTAACACACACACACACACACACACACACACACACACACACACACACACACATCTATGATTGATGATTACAATTTACTGTGGTTCATTAAAAAAAAATTACTGACATTCATTTGAGAGTAAAGTCAGACACAACGTCGGTTTTGCAAAAATGATACTCTGAATGGGACAAAAGAAAATGCCTCGGTTGAGAAGGATTTCCCCTCTGACGGAAAACAGAAGATATTACTGCACTTTGATACTGGCCCAAAAAACTCCCACTTTTCTCTCTTTCTTTTCCTCTTTTTTCGTTCTCTCTTTTTATCTTTTTTATGAATCAATTTTCACCCCAAACAAAGCACAGTGCCACTTTGAAGTAGAGGGCCACTATCCGAGGCATAAGTTGTAAGGGAATTATGAAGAGAGATGAGTAGCAAGATGTTTGTTCACATTACACTTGAACTTCTGCATATCAGTACAGTTGGGAAAGCAGAATCCGGAAGGGAGTTCCAAAGTCTTGCAGTTCTGGGGAAGAAACTATTGGAGTAAAAGGCTTTCTTACACCTAGGGATCTCTACTGTAAAGGGGTGGGACTTAGTTGTTTGTCAGGTTTGTCGAGGGTAGTCACGTCGAGGAGGTACAAGTGCTTGTAGTTCGTCAGAGCATTCACCATTAAAGTACTTGTAGAACAGGCAGAGGGATGAAACATTTCGTCGATTGGACAGAGGCTGAAGCCTAGATGAAAGTTCAGGACCTATCAGGTTGGCGACTCTCTTTTGAACCCTGTCCAGGAGCGAGAGAAAACCAGCAGATGCACCAGCCCAAATGTGACAACAGTA
>NC_136527.1:96766904-96776904 GCF_053919585.1 Euprymna scolopes | reverse complement strand
CATCTATTAGTAAAAGAGACATTTGATATAAATTAAAATAATAAATTAACATATCAGTTGTGATAGGAGCAATTGGCTTAATGAAAAAAATCTTGAGAAAATAAATGAAATACAGACGGAAGCCATGGGGGGGGAACAACATCTATTAGTAAAAGAGACATTTGATATAAATTAAAATAATAAATTAACATATCAGTTGTGATTGGAGCAATTGGCTTAATGAAAAAATCTTGAGAAAATAAATGAAATACAGACAGAAGCCATGGGGGGAACAACATCTATTAGTAAAAGAGACATTTGATATAAATTAAAATAATAAATTAACATATCAGTTGTGATAGGAGCAATTGGCTTAATGAAAAAAAATCTTGAGAAAATAAATGAAATACAGACAGAAGCCATGGGGGGGGGGGAACAACATCTATTAGTAAAAGAGACATTTGATATAAATTAAAATAATAAATTAACATATCAGTTGTGATAGGAGCAATTGGCTTAATGAAAAAAATCTTGAGAAAATAAATGAAATACAGACAGAAGCCATGGGGGGGGGGAACAACATCTATTAGTAAAAGAGACATTTGATATAAATTAAAATAATAAATTAACATATCAGTTGTGATAGGAGCAATTGGCTTAATGAAAAAAATCTTGAGAAAATAAATGAAATACAGACAGAAGCCATGGGGGGGGGAACAACATCTATTCGTAAAAGAGACATTTGATATAAATTAAAAAAATAAATTAACATATCAGTTGTGATAGGAGCAATTGGCTTAATGAAAAAAATCTTGAGAAAATAAATGAAATACAGACAGAAGCCATGGGGGGGAACAACATCTATTAGTAAAAGAGACATTTGATATAAATTAAAATAATAAATTAACATATCAGTTGTGATTGGAGCAATTGGCTTAATGAAAAAAATCTTGAGAAAATAAATGAAATACAGACAGAAGCCATGGGGGGAACAACATCTATTAGTAAAAGAGACATTTGATATAAATTAAAATAATAAATTAACATATCAGTTGTGATAGGAGCAATTGGCTTTATGAAAAAAATCTTGAGAAAATAAATGAAATACAGACAGAAGCCATGGGGGGGGGGAACAACATCTATTAGTAAAAGAGACATTTGATATAAATTAAAATAATAAATTAACATATCAGTTGTGATAGGAGCAATTGGCTTAATGAAAAAAATCTTGAGAAAATAAATGAAATACAGACAGAAGCCATGGGGGGGGGGGAACAACATCTATTAGTAAAAGAGACATTTGATATAAATTAAAAAAATAAATTAACATATCAGTTGTGATAGGAGCAATTGGCTTAATGAA
Source organism: Euprymna scolopes (assembly GCF_053919585.1). Classification (NCBI taxonomy): domain Eukaryota; kingdom Metazoa; phylum Mollusca; class Cephalopoda; order Sepiida; family Sepiolidae; genus Euprymna; species Euprymna scolopes. Next base: position 96,775,562 of record NC_136527.1, on the reverse strand, counting down.
AAAAATCTTGAGAAAATAAATGAAATACAGACAGAAGCCATGGGGGGGGAACAACATCTATTCGTAAAAGAGACATTTGATATAAATTAAAAAATAAATTAACATATCAGTTGTGATAGGAGCAATTGGCTTAATGAAAAAAATCTTGAGAAAATAAATGAAATACAGACAGAAGCCATGGGGGGGGAACAACATCTATTAGTAAAAGAGACATTTGATATAAATTAAAATAATAAATTAACATATCAGTTGTGATAGGAGCAATTGGCTTAATGAAAAAAAATCTTGAGAAAATAAAAGAAATACAGACAGAAGCCATGGGGGGGAACAACATCTATTAGTAAAAGAGACATTTGATATAAATTAAAAAAATAAATTAACATATCAGTTGTGATAGGAGCAATTGGCTTAATGAAAAAAAATCTTGAGAAAATAAAAGAAATACAGACAGAAGCCATGGGGGGGGGAACAACATCTATTAGTAAAAGAGACATTTGATATAAATTAAAATAATAAATTAACATATCAGTTGTGATTGGAGCAATTGGCTTAATGAAAAAAATCTTCAGAAAATAAAAGAAATACAGACAGAAGCCATGGGGGGGGAACAACATCTATTAGTAAAAGAGACATTTGATATAAATTAAAATAATAAATTAACATATCAGTTGTGATAGGAGCAATTGGCTTAATGAAAAAAATCTTCAGAAAATAAAAGAAATACAGACAGAAGCCATGGGGGGGGAACAACATCTATTAGTAAAAGAGACATTTGATATAAATTAAAATAATAAATTAACATATCAGTTGTGATAGGAGCAATTGGCTTAATGAAAAAAATCTTCAGAAAATAAAAGAAATACAGACAGAAGCCATGGGGGGGGGGAACAACATCTATTAGTAAAAGAGACATTTGATATAAATAAAAATAATAAATTAACATATCAGTTGTGATTGGAGCAATTGGCTTAATGAAAAAAATCTTCAGAAAATAAAAGAAATACAGACAGAAGCCATGGGGGGGGAACAACATCTATTAGTAAAAGAGACATTTGATATAAATTAAAATAATAAATTAACATATCAGTTGTGATTGGAGCAATTGGCTTAATGAAAAAAATCTTCAGAAAATAAAAGAAATACAGACAGAAGCCATGGGGGGGGAACAACATCTATTAGTAAAAGAGACATTTGATATAAATTAAAATAATAAATTAACATATCAGTTGTGATTGGAGCAATTGGCTTAATGAAAAAAATCTTCAGAAAATAAAAGAAATACAGACAGAAGCCATGGGGGGGGAACAACATCTATTAGTAAAAGAGACATTTGATATAAATTAAAATAATAAATTAAAATATCAGTTGTGATTGGAGCAATTGGCTTAATGAAAAAAATCTTGAGAAAATAAAAGAAATACAGACAGAAGCCATGGGGGGGGAACAACATCTATTAGTAAAAGAGACATTTGATATAAATTAAAATAATAAATTAACATATCAGTTGTGATTGGAGCAATTGGCTTAATGAAAAAAATCTTGAGAAAATAAATGAAATACAGACAGAAGCCATGGGGGGGGAACAACATCTATTAGTAAAAGAGACATTTGATATAAATTAAAATAATAAATTAACATATCAGTTGTGATTGGAGCAATTGGCTTAATGAAAAAAATCTTGAGAAAATAAAAGAAATACAGACAGAAGCCATGGGGGGGGAACAACATCTATTAGTAAAAGAGACATTTGATATAAATTAAAATAATAAATTAACATATCAGTTGTGATTGGAGCAATTGGCTTAATGAAAAAAATCTTGAGAAAATAAATGAAATACAGACAGAAGCCATGGGGGGGGAACAACATCTATTAGTAAAAGAGACATTTGATATAAATTAAAATAATAAATTAACATATCAGTTGTGATTGGAGCAATTGGCTTAATGAAAAAAATCTTGAGAAAATAAAAGAAATACAGACAGAAGCCATGGGGGGGAACAACATCTATTAGTAAAAGAGACATTTGATATAAATTAAAATAATAAATTAACATATCAGTTGTGATTGGAGCAATTGGCTTAATGAAAAAAATCTTGAGAAAATAAAAGAAATACAGACAGAAGCCATGGGGGGGAACAACATCTATTAGTAAAAGAGACATTTGATATAAATTAAAATAATAAATTAACATATCAGTTGTGATTGGAGCAATTGGCTTAATGAAAAAAATCTTGAGAAAATAAAAGAAATACAGACAGAAGCCATGGGGGGGAACAACATCTATTAGTAAAAGAGACATTTGATATAAATTAAAATAATAAATTAACATATCAGTTGTGATTGGAGCAATTGGCTTAATGAAAAAAATCTTGAGAAAATAAATGAAATACAGACAGAAGCCATGGGGGGGGGAACAACATCTATTAGTAAAAGAGACATTTGATATAAATTAAAATAATAAATTAACATATCAGTTGTGATTGGAGCAATTGGCTTAATGAAAAAAATCTTGAGAAAATAAATGAAATACAGACAGAAGCCATGGGGGGGGAACAACATCTATTAGTAAAAGAGACATTTGATATAAATTAAAATAATAAATTAACATATCAGTTGTGATTGGAGCAATTGGCTTAATGAAAAAAATCTTGAGAAAATAAATGAAATACAGACAGAAGCCATGGGGGGGGGGGGAACAACATCTATTAGTAAAAGAGACATTTGATATAAATTAAAATAATAAATTAACATATCAGTTGTGATTGGAGCAATTGGCTTAATGAAAAAAATCTTGAGAAAATAAAAGAAATACAGACAGAAGCCATGGGGGGGGAACAACATCTATTAGTAAAAGAGACATTTGATATAAATTAAAATAATAAATTAACATATCAGTTGTGATAGGAGCAATTGGCTTAATGAAAAAAATCTTGAGAAAATAAAAGAAATACAGACAGAAGCCATGGGGGGGGACAACATCTATTAGTAAAAGAGACATTTGATATAAATTAAAATAATAAATTAACATATCAGTTGTGATAGGAGCAATTGGCTTAATGAAAAAAATCTTGAGAAAATAAAAGAAATACAGACAGAAGCCATGGGGGGGGAACAACATCTATTAGTAAAAGAGACATTTGATATAAATTAAAATAATAAATTAACATATCAGTTGTGATTGGAGCAATTGGCTTAATGAAAAAAATCTTGAGAAAATAAAAGAAATACAGACAGAAGCCATGGGGGGGGAACAACATCTATTAGTAAAAGAGACATTTGATATAAATTAAAATAATAAATTAACATATCAGTTGTGATAGGAGCAATTGGCTTAATGAAAAAAATCTTGAGAAAATAAAAGAAATACAGACAGAAGCCATGGGGGGGGAACAACATCTATTAGTAAAAGAGACATTTGATATAAATTAAAATAATAAATTAACATATCACTTGTGATAGGAGCAATTGGCTTAATGAAAAAAATCTTGAGAAAATAAAAGAAATACAGACAGAAGCCATGGGGGGGGAACAACATCTATTAGTAAAAGAGACATTTGATATAAATTAAAATAATAAATTAACATATCAGTTGTGATAGGAGCAATTGGCTTAATGAAAAAAATCTTGAGAAAATAAAAGAAATACAGACAGAAGCCATGGGGGGGGGAACAACATCTATTAGTAAAAGAGACATTTGATATAAATTAAAATAATAAATTAACATATCAGTTGTGATAGGAGCAATTGGCTTAATGAAAAAAATCTTGAGAAAATAAATGAAATACAGACAGAAGCCATGGGGGGGGGACAACATCTATTAGTAAAAGAGACATTTGATATAAATTAAAATAATAAATTAACATATCAGTTGTGATAGGAGCAATTGGCTTAATGAAAAAAATCTTGAGAAAATAAAAGAAATACAGACAGAAGCCATGGGGGGGGGGACAACATCTATTAGTAAAAGAGACATTTGATATAAATTAAAAAAATAAATTAACATATCAGTTGTGATTGGAGCAATTGGCTTAATGAAAAAAATCTTGAGAAAATAAAAGAAATACAGACAGAAGCCATGGGGGGGGAACAACATCTATTAGTAAAAGAGACATTTGATATAAATTAAAATAATAAATTAACATATCAGTTGTGATTGGAGCAATTGGCTTAATGAAAAAAATCTTGAGAAAATAAAAGAAATACAGACAGAAGCCATGGGGGGGGGGACAACATCTATTAGTAAAAGAGACATTTGATATAAATTAAAAAAATAAATTAACATATCAGTTGTGATTGGAGCAATTGGCTTAATGAAAAAAATCTTGAGAAAATAAAAGAAATACAGACAGAAGCCATGGGGGGGAACAACATCTATTAGTAAAAGAGACATTTGATATAAATTAAAATAATAAATTAACATATCAGTTGTGATTGGAGCAATTGGCTTAATGAAAAAAATCTTGAGAAAATAAAAGAAATACAGACAGAAGCCATGGGGGGGGGGACAACATCTATTAGTAAAAGAGACATTTGATATAAATTAAAATAATAAATTAACATATCAGTTGTGATAGGAGCAATTGGCTTAATGAAAAAAATCTTGAGAAAATAAAAGAAATACAGACAGAAGCCATGGGGGGGGGACAACATCTATTAGTAAAAGAGACATTTGATATAAATTAAAAAAATAAATTAACATATCAGTTGTGATTGGAGCAATTGGCTTAATGAAAAAAATCTTGAGAAAATAAAAGAAATACAGACAGAAGCCATGGGGGGGAACAACATCTATTAGTAAAAGAGACATTTGATATAAATTAAAATAATAAATTAACATATCAGTTGTGATTGGAGCAATTGGCTTAATGAAAAAAATCTTGAGAAAATAAAAGAAATACAGACAGAAGCCATGGGGGGGGGAACAACATCTATTAGTAAAAGAGACATTTGATATAAATTAAAATAATAAATTAACATATCAGTTGTGATAGGAGCAATTGGCTTAATGAAAAAAATCTTGAGAAAATAAAAGAAATACAGACAGAAGCCATGGGGGGGGGGACAACATCTATTAGTAAAAGAGACATTTGATATAAATTAAAAAAATAAATTAACATATCAGTTGTGATTGGAGCAATTGGCTTAATGAAAAAAATCTTGAGAAAATAAAAGAAATACAGACAGAAGCCATGGGGGGGAACAACATCTATTAGTAAAAGAGACATTTGATATAAATTAAAATAATAAATTAACATATCAGTTGTGATTGGAGCAATTGGCTTAATGAAAAAAATCTTGAGAAAATAAAAGAAATACAGACAGAAGCCATGGGGGGGGGGACAACATCTATTAGTAAAAGAGACATTTGATATAAATTAAAATAATAAATTAACATATCAGTTGTGATAGGAGCAATTGGCTTAATGAAAAAAATCTTGAGAAAATAAAAGAAATACAGACAGAAGCCATGGGGGGGAACAACATCTATTAGTAAAAGAGACATTTGATATAAATTAAAAAAATAAATTAACATATCAGTTGTGATTGGAGCAATTGGCTTAATGAAAAAAATCTTAAGAAAATAAAAGAAATACAGACAGAAGCCATGGGGGGGAACAACATCTATTAGTAAAAGAGACATTTGATATAAATTAAAATAATAAATTAACATATCAGTTGTGATTGGAGCAATTGGCTTAATGAAAAAAATCTTCAGAAAATAAATGAAATACAGACAGAAGCCATGGGGGGGGAACAACATCTATTAGTAAAAGAGACATTTGATATAAATTAAAATAATAAATTAACATATCAGTTGTGATAGGAGCAATTGGCTTAATGAAAAAAATCTTGAGAAAATAAATGAAATACAGACAGAAGCCATGGGGGGGGGGAACAACATCTATTAGTAAAAGAGACATTTGATATAAATTAAAATAATAAATTAACATATCAGTTGTGATAGGAGCAATTGGCTTAATGAAAAAAATCTTGAGAAAATAAAAGAAATACAGACAGAAGCCATGGGGGGGAACAACATCTATTAGTAAAAGAGACATTTGATATAAATTAAAATAATAAATTAACATATCAGTTGTGATAGGAGCAATTGGCTTAATGAAAAAAATCTTGAGAAAATAAATGAAATACAGACAGAAGCCATGGGGGGGGGAACAACATCTATTAGTAAAAGAGACATTTGATATAAATTAAAATAATAAATTAACATATCAGTTGTGATAGGAGCAACTGGCTTAATGAAAAAAATCTTGAGAAAATAAATGAAATAACATTGTATTGTATTGAACTAATGATTCATATGTTATGTACCGTATGTATTGAACTAATGATTCATATGTTATGTACCGTAAAGCGTAATTTTGTCATTTTTGGATTGTTTTTACCCTTTTTACATCCCCCAAAGATCTGTAAATACCCTAAATACAAATGGATAAGATAACAGGGTGGTTATTTCAGTCTTCCAACTGTAAAAAGCCATACAGGAGTGTTCATAGGAGCCCGATGAGATATAATACCTGCATTTTGGGGATTATCCGTGATTTTTGTCCATTTTTGGCTAATTTTTGGGTAAATTTGACCCATTTTGGACCCTTAAGATACCTTGAAAAACCCTCTACTTGTGGGATAGCCAATGGGAATGTAAGATTTAATGATACAAATGCATTTATAGTCAAAAAATGCATCCTGTGGCTTTCAATAAATGATTAAGTGTACATATATATGTGTGTGTGTGTGTGCTTTCTCAAGAGAGCTAATAACAATAAGAGTTATCTACCCTTAAAACCCATATGAAAATGTACTAATAAATATATATATATATTAGTAATTTATGAAATATATATGGCGATTAAGCTACACTGAATATTCGGCGTTTCATCCACTATAGTATTCGTCAGGCTAAATTGGAAAATTTTCATGTCCTCAAAGGTGAAAGAATGTGGTGATTCTGGAATCATTCATCTGTTATTTTTAATGTTTCCTATCGAATCGAAAGCTTTTAATGCTATTCTTTGGTATTTTTTGATGATTTTCTTTGATTTAGACATAAAATAAATACAAAATTAATACCTTGAAAAATTGGAAAATTTTCATGTCCTCAAAGGTGAAAGAATGTGGTGATTCTGGAATCATTCATCTGTTATTTTTAATGTTTCCTATCGAATCGAAAGCTTTTAATGCTATTCTTTGGTATTTTTTGATGATTTTCTTTGATTTAGACATAAAATAAATACAAAATTAATACCTTGAAAAATTGGAAAATTTTCATGTCCTCAAAGGTGAAAGAATGTGGTGATTCTGGAATCATTCATCTGTTATTTTTAATGTTTCCTATCGAATCGAAAGCTTTTAATGCTATTCTTTGGTATTTTTTGATGATTTTCTTTGATTTAGACATAAAATAAATACAAAATTAATACCTTGAAAAATTGGAAAATTTTCATGTCCTCAAAGGTGAAAGAATGTGGTGATTCTGGAATCATTCATCTGTTATTTTTAATCAAGTGAAAAATTTCTAAGTCCAAACAAGAGGGGATGTAGGTATAGATAGGTGACAATCTTATAGACCAAGGCATCTCAGCGTGTATTCAAGTGAAAAATTTCTAAGTCCAAACAAGAGGGGATGTAGGTATAGATAGGTGACAATCTTATAGACCAAGGCATCTCAGCGTGTATTCAAGTGAAAAATTTCTAAGTCCAAACAAGAGTTGATGTAGGTATAGATAAGTGACAATCTTATAGACCAAGGCATCTCAGCGAGTATTCAAGTGAAAAATTTCTTAGTCCAAACAAGAGGGGATGTAGGTATTGATAGGTTACAATCTTATAGACCAAGGCATCTCAGCGTGTATTCAAGTGAAAAATTTCTAAGTCCAAACAACAGGGGATGTAGGTATTGATAGGTTACAATCTTATAGACCAAGGCATCTCAGCGTGTATTCAAGTGAAAAATTTCTAAGTCCAAACAAGAGGGGATGTAGGTATAGATAGGTGACAATCTTATAGACCAAGGCATCTCAGCGTGTATTCAAGTGAAAAATTTCTAAGTCCAAACAACAGGGGATGTAGGTATTGATAGGTTACAATCTTATAGACCAAGGCATCTCAGCGTGTATTCAAGTGAAAAATTTCTAAGTCCAAACAAGAGGGGATGTAGGTATAGATAGGTGACAATCTTATAGACCAAGGCATCTCAGCGTGTATTCAAGTGAAAAATTTCTAAGTCCAAACAACAGGGGATGTAGGTATAGATAAGTGACAATCTTATAGACCAAGGCATCTCAGCGTGTATTAAAGTGAAAAATTTCTAAGTCCAAACAAGAGGGGATGTAGGTATTGATAGGTGACAATCTTATAGACCAAGGCATCTCAGCGTGTATTAAAGTGAAAATTTTCTAAGTCCAAACAACAGGGGATGTAGGTATATATAGGTGACAATCTTATAGACCAAGGCATCTCAGCGTGTATTCAAGTGAAAAATTTCTAAGTCCAAACAACAGGGGATGTAGGTATTGATAGGTTACAATCTTATAGACCAAGGCATCTCAGCGTGTATTCAAGTGAAAAATTTCTAAGTCCAAACAAGAGGGGATGTAGGTATAGATAGGTGACAATCTTATAGACCAAGGCATCTCAGC
>NC_136527.1:96734389-96766804 GCF_053919585.1 Euprymna scolopes | reverse complement strand
TAACCTCATGTTCGTTAACAGCTCTCATTCGTCAGATTTCTGACTTCTTAAGTTCTTGCGTATCAGAGGCATTTATTCTATCTTTTTTTTTAAATTTTTTTCTCCTACTTCAGATTCACTACATAGTGGCCACGTCACCACTACACGTCCGCTCTTGCATTGGAAGTTCTGTTACTCCCAAGATTGGGCATTTTCAATCAGCCGAACCTCGCAGGCGGCCCTATCTGCAAGCTTAATCTTTTTTTATTTTTTTTTATTACATTTTCACCCCAAACAAGGCACATTGCCACTTTGGTGTAGGGGGCTACTATCAGGGGAAACAACTACTGGGGTACTATGCAGGGATTTGGGCAGCAAGATGTTGGTTCACGTTGCACTTGAACTTCTGCATGTCAGTACAGTTGGGGAAGCAGTGACCTGGAATGGAATTCCAAAGTCTAGTGGTTCTGGGGAAGAAACTACCAGAGTAGAAAGATCTTTTACATCTAGGGATTTTTACAGTGTGGGGGTGGGATTTTGCAGCTTGTCGGGTCTGTGGAGGGTGTTCACGTCGTGGGGGCACAAGTGCTTGCAGTTCATCAGAGCATTCACCATTAAAATACGTGTAGAACAGGCAGAGGGATGCAACGTTTCGTCGATGGGACAGAGGCTGAAGCTTAAATGCCAGTTTAGGTCTATCAGATTTGCGACTCTCTTTTGAACCCTGTCAAAGAGCGAGAGACTAGTAGCTGATGCACCAGCCCAAATATGACAGCAATACTCCATACATGGGCGAATGGTTGCCTTATAGAGTGACAGGATACTTTCGGGTGTTAGTAGTTTTCTAGCATGGTAGAGAGAGCCAACCTTCCTTGCAGCGGCCCTGGCAATGCCCTCGATGTAATTGTTCCAACTCATGTTTCCTGTGAATGTTAGGCCAAGGAGCTTGAAAGACGTACTCTCAGATAAAGAGTCGTTGGTAGAGAAGGTTTCTTGTAATTATTGAATGAAACTAGTTTAGTCTTGGCGGCATTGAACGTGACCATCCATTTTTGACCCCATTTCACTACTTATTGGAGGTCATCCTCTAGTGTTTCTGCCATTACTTTAGATATATGTTCATTTGTTTTTCCTGTCATGCCTGTTATAGAGTGTGGTGTCATCAGCATATATACCCATCTCAGAGGCAGTTTTGTCGGGGAGATCATTTATGAATATCAGGAACAGCAGAGGTCCAAGGATAGATCCCTGGGGCACTCCCGCATTTATATCATATTGTTTAGATGTACGACCGTCGAGGACAACCTGGATTTTTCTCTTATCTAAGAAGGATTTAATTATGTTAAGTATTCTACCAGTGATACCGTATGATCTAATCTTCCTGAGGAGACCCTCATGCCATATCCTGTCAAAAGCCTTAGATATATCTAGAGCTACCGCTCTGCCCTCTCCCGCTTTGTCCAGTGAATGGTATATGCGTTCAGAGATTACAGTGAGGATGTCTGCTGTGGAACAGGCTTGTCTAAATCCATATTGTTGGTCGGTCAGAAGTTTAGCATCTGTAAGGTGCTGGACTAGAGCATGGTTAATTAAGGTATCAAATATTTTGGCAAAAAGTGGGAGGAGGCTAATAGGGCGATAATTTAATGGGTCAGTTCTTTCGCCAGAATTCTTGAATACCACAGTATTAAAACTTAATCTTTGTGGTTGCATTCTATCGCGCACCCTCGTTGCAGCTACAACAAGCCTTTTAAGCCCATAGGCATGCACTCTCCCGTCTTTATTGTATGCGAAGAATATGATCTTTCAACCGTAACACCGGTCAGCATAATCAAGCTACATACAGACGGCGAAAATAGCATTTTTCATAATCGAAAAACCTATTTAAAAAATCCCCCTTGCAGGGTCCTGTGAACCTCTTCCAAAAAAAATAGTTAACCGCCTACGTAAATTTAAACCTGCCCCCTTTTTAAAATTCTAATTTGACTAGACCGACCATTTTATATTCTGATTTTTTTTTCTTTCTGTTTTTCATTACTATTTTGCAGACCACTGGAAAACAACAATTATACATTATATAATACAATATCAAATCATCAATACACATTTTTTTCTAACAATGAACATTAACTTCTAAGTAATTACATAAAAAAAACTTCTTCAGTCCTTAAAAAAATGTTCAAAAATGCCGTTAAAACTGGAAAATCAATATTCACGATTTACCGAAACAGTTTGGCCTGAAAAAGAGCATCAATTGTATTTTTCACCCCAGGTTCGATATCACATCGTCGATGCGAACTGGTTAACGGACACCAAATGTGTGTTTGTTATATTGTTGCTCTATAATAGAGTGTTGAGTGTTTGTTGTATTGTCTCTAATAATAAAAGATTGTGAGTGTTTGTTGTTTTCACCCGAGGTTTGGTACGCATCGTGATGCGAACTGGTCAACGGCACCAAATGTGTGTTGTTGAAGAGGAGGCGACAACGGGAAACTGTCCGTTGTCTTCTGAGTCCAAATAAAATCTCAACGATTCAGCTAACCTGATCACATAACTCACACGCAATCAAATCAGCTGATCTTTTACTTCTGGCCAACGTGTCTACACTATAATTCACCTCTTCCCCCTCTCTCTCTTTCTCTCTCTCTTTATCCATTCTCTAACAAAAATTTCAGCTAGATCCGACCACTGGAAGTGGGTCAGGAGCATTACTTATTGCACGCCCCTCGTATATATACATATACACACACCACACACGCACATATATACATACACACACACACATTATATATATATATATATATATATATATATATATATGTATGTATATGTATATATGTGTGTGTGTATGTATGTATTCATGCAAACATATTACATGAAGCAAGCTAAATGAATGTTATTAAATTTATTAAATAAAAGATAAGGAATTAGAGTTGCATATATGTTTATTATAACATTATTTCCATAAACAAATAGAATAAGTAAAAGCTTTGTAGTCCATGGCATTTTTAAGTCAAATGCTTTTCATCGGAAGAGTAGGGCCTGCATTATAGGAATATAAAATATAAATAAATCATTAAAAGCAAAAAAAAGAAAATACATTAAAAGTAAAAAAAAGAAAAATACATTAAAAGTAAAAAAAAGAAAAATACATTAAAAGTAAAAAAAAGAAAAATAAATTAAAAGTAAAAAAAAGAAAAATAAATTAAAAGTAAAAAACAAAGAAAAATACATTTAAAGTAAAACAAAGAAAAATACATTTAAAGTAAAAAAAAGAAAAATACATTAAAAGTAAAAAAAAAAATACATTGAAAGTAAAAAACTAAAAATACATTAAAGGTAAAACAAAAGAAAAATACATTCACAGTAAAAAAATAAAAATAAATTAAAAGTAAAAAAAATAAAAATACATTAAAAGTAAAAACAAAAGAAAAATACATTAACAGTAAAAAAAAATAAATAAAAAATAAAAAATAAGAAAAATACATTAAAAGTAAAAAAAATATATTAAAAGTAAAACAAAAGTAAAATACATTAAAAGTACAAAAAAGAAAAATACATTAAAAGTAAAAGAAAGAAAAATACAATAAAAGTAAAAAAAATACATTAAAAGTAAAAACAAAAGAAAAATACATTAACAGTAAAAAAAAATAAATAAAAAATAAAAAATAAGAAAAATACATTAAAAGTAAAAAAAAAGAAAAATACATTAAAAGTAAAAAAAAAGAAAAATACATTAAAAGTAAAAAAAAGAAAAATACATTAAAAGTAAAAAAATAGAAAAATACATTAAAAGTAAAAAAAAAGAAAAATACATTAAAAGTAAAAAAAAGAAAAATACATTAAAAGTAAAAAAAAAGAAAAATACATTAAAAGTAAAAAAAGAAAAATACATTAAAAGTAAAAGAAAGAAAAATAAATTAAAAGTAAAAAAAAGTAACATACATTAAAAGTAAAAAAAGAAAAATACATTAAAAGTAAAAGAAAGAAAAATACATTAAAAGTAAAAAAAAAGAAAAATACATTAAAAGTAAAAAAAAGAAAAATACATTAAAAGTAAAAGAAAGAAAAATACATTAAAAGTAAAAAAAAGAAAAATACATTAAAAGTAAAAAAAAGAAAAATACATTAAAAGTAAAAAAGAAAAATACATTAAAAATAAAAAAAGAAAAATAAATTAAAAGTAAAAAAAAGAAAAATACATTAAAAGTAAAAAAAAGAAAAATACATTAAAAATAAAAAAGAAAAATACATTAAAAGTAAAAAAAAGAAAAATACATTAAAAGTAAAAAAAAGAAAAATACATTAAAAGTACAACAAAGAAAAATATATTAAAAGTAACAAAAGACACATACATTAAAAGTAAAAAAAAAGAAAAATAAATTAAAAGTAAAAAAAAAGAAAAATACATTAAAAATAAAAAAAGAAAAATACATTAAAAGTAAAAAAAAGAAAAATACAATAAAAGTAAAAAAAAAGAAAAATACAATAAAAGTAAAACAAAAGAAAAATACATTAAAAGTAAAAAAAGAAAAATACATTAAAAGTAAAAAAAAAGAAAAATACATTAAAAGTAAAAAAAAGTAACATACATTAAAAGTAAAAAAAAGAAAAATACATTAAAAGTAAAAAAAAGAAAAATACATTAAAAGTAAAAAAAAGAAAATTGTTATTTCTAAGGTCTTTTTATTCTTGTGCTCAAATATATATACACAGGGTGGAACGATAAAAGTGAAAAACGACACTACAGCTTTATTTGAAAAAGTCAGGTGACTTGACTATGTAGTAGAGTTGATATATATTCAATGCAGCCGCCTTCAGCCTCAATCTCCGTCTCGATACAGGTCCGGAGCTGGGAGCATTTTCTGAAGCCAAGCCTTTCTATAGTGAAAATATTAATGTGTGTATTTTGAAATGTAAAAATCACTGGTGACCATGTTTGTACAGGCGGCATATGAAAGGGGCCAACCCTCAATTTGGTCAGGAATGCTGAAAACGAATATTCGTATATTAATTTTAGGTGAGTAAATGAAGAAGCTGTATATATATATATATATATATATATATAACTACTTCATTTACTCACATAAAATAAATATACGAAAGTATAGATTTATGCATAAACTTTAAGTATTTACTTCCAAACTGCTCAATACGTTGGTAGAGCTCGTTAGTAATTTATGAAATATATACGGCGATTAAGCTACACTGAATATTCGGCGTTTCATCCACTATAGGATTCGTTAGCCTGACGACTCCTATAGTGGATGAAACGCCGAATATTCAGTGTAGCTTAATCGCCATATATATTTCATAAATTACTATATATATATATAAATATATATATTTGTTAGTACATTTTCAAGTATTTTTTTTAAAGGTAGATAACTCTTATTTTTATTATCTCCCTTGAGAAAGCACACACAGATATATGTATATATATACATATATTTGTGAGTATATTTTCATATGGTTTCCTAAAGGAAACTCTGACTTTAATTATCTGCCTTGATTAATATCTGAGAAGTTCTTTTTGTTTTAACTTATTTTAAAGCGTTTATTTACTTTGGAACATAACAAGTGTTCAGGCTCAAATTAGAACAAGACCGAGGTGACTGTCATGAGACCGTCGTCTCCCTGCATATTAAAACAAAGCCAACCTCCATACGTAGTTAATTGTCATGTCGAAAATAGTAATATATCCAAAAATTACGAAAACTCTACAAGTGCAGAGTTCTTTATAGTTCAAACCAATATTAATTTTTTTTTTTTTTTTTTGCATACATTATTGCTGATATTCATGCTGCTCCTCTTTGATCAAATTGTCTCTAGGATGGATTAGAGTTGGGGGTCAGGGTTAGCCTTTTTTTTTTTATATTTGATATGTAATTCTATGTCGATTTTTTTAATCTTTTCGAATACGCTGAAAACGAATATCACAATTTAATTCGGGGCACATGATGTATAACAAATAGATAACACAGAAAATAGACTTATAGTTTTTAAAGGTTTATTAGAAGAAAAATATGTAACCCACAGTGGGGACCCTAACAGGTACTACCACTCCGGGTCAGAGTGGACCTGGGAGCAATGGTAATTAAAGGGTGGCTCCACACTCCCCAAGCCCGCTTATGGAGCTTTACCATCGGATACAGTTTAAGGTCATATCCAGGACCCTGAAGTGGCGGCGGCTATCCTGTTCTTGTAGAAATTTTGGATGGGAGTGGTCTTCTTCTGGGAGAAGTTTCGGCTGGTTGCTAAATAAAAAGAAAAAAGAGACAAGTTTTAATCCAACGGAAATGGAATCATGTCGTTACAAGTCCGAGTAATTTTGAAATGGATATATCTATAAAAGTGAAAGTGTACAACTTATAGTATAAACCACTGAAATGTTAGATATAGTTTCCTTGGCCATGGATCTAACGTAATAAATTCATATGACCCTTAATCAATAATGGTTAATGTGTCAAAGTTAAAAATAAAGGAAAAAATATATATAAGTGTAATTATTACTTCACGCGACAAATAGCTAGGGGGTTGCTTTAATCCACGATGTATTTGTAAGTCATGCCGTGCTTTCTTTTCTCTAGCTTTAATTTAAACCTACGTCACTGCCAGTGGTCATACACGCAAACACGTAACGGGTTCGAGCCTTCCTCCCTGCTACCACGCGTTTTTCGTTGTTTGGCTCAACACAAAACCCCCAAACTCCCAGGGATAAAATGCTAGTTTTGTACAAAGTACTGAGATGCCAGACAATTATGCTAGTTTAGAACTTTCAGGTCCAAGTAATCAGCCACATTTTTCAGTTTTGGGGCATAAATATTACTGCAAAGGCGTGTAAAGGGCAAACTCGAATTTGAGCGCAATCGTTATTCTAATAATTGCTCATTTTTAATATGCCATTATTATTATCATTTTCTTATATGGATCAGCAAGATATTTTTACTAGTAATAAGTTTATTTTTAGAACAGCTTATCACTTATTCTCTGGTATATTTTTGGTTTTAAAGTATTATTTTAGTATTAGTGTTTAATCTTTCAGTATTTATACAATTTAACATTTTGATATTTACATTTATGTCGAGGTTTAGTGTTTATTATTTGATCGGTTATAACTTAATTTAGCGCTAATTTATAAGTTATGTTTTAGTATCTAATCATGATTTTTTTGTTTTTAATTATTAGTTTTAGTTTTTATAGTTATTTAATATATTATAATTTATTAGAATATATTAACAGTAGTAAAATTATATTACTGATCCATAATGAAAATGATAATTATAGCTGGAACAATTACATCGAGAGCATTGCCAGGGCCGCTGCGAGGAAGGTGGGCTCTCTCTCTACCGTGCTAGAAAACTTCTAACACCCAAAAGTATCCTGTACCTCTCCAACAAGGCCACTATTCGCCCATCTATCGAGTATTGCTGTCATATTTGGGCTGGTGCATCGGCTACTAGTCTCTCACTCCTTGACAGGGTTCAAAAGAGAGTCGCAAATCTGATAGGCCCTAAACTGGCATCTAAGCTTCAGCCTCTGTCCCATCGTCGAAACGTTGCATCCCTCTGCCTGTTCTACAAGTATTATAATGGTGAATGCTCTGATGAACTGCAAGCACTTGTGCCCCCACAACGTAAACACCCTCGACAGACCCGACAAGCTGCAAAATCCCACCCCCACACTGTAGAGATCCCTACATTTAAAAGATCTTTCTACTCCACTAGTTTCTTCCACAGAACTGCTAGAATTTGGAATTCCATTCCAGGTCACTGCTTCCCCAACTGTACTGACATGCATAAGTTCAAGTGCAACGTGAACCAACACCTCCCTGCCCAAATCCCTACATAGTACCCTAGTAGATGTTTCCCCCTGATAGTGGCAAAGTGCCTTGTTTCGGGTGCAAATGTAAAAAAAAAAAAAAAAAAAAAAAATAGTAATGTAAATATTTGTATATAATTACAAAGCATATTGTTCATGCATTTACATAGAAATCCACATGAACAAGGAAACCTATCTCTCTCGGCAAAAATGAGTTCAAACTGAAGAAATGTTATATATAATTGTTTTCGGCTAACTTTACCAAATCTGTGCGTATGGTAAAAATAAGTAAAAAAAACAAGTAATGTTCAACGCTGCAAGACAACTAGAAAGAGAATAAAAGTTAATAGACAGGATAAAGTCTGGAACAAAAAGAGAAAAAAGAAATTAGCGAAATTTATCAGGTGCGAAAAAAGCGAGTAATGTTCAACGGTACTGGAGAACAAGAAAAGAAAGGGCCAATTAGAAGCTGGAATCATCAAAATAGGGGTAGGCTATAGAAACAAAATTTTTCAAATAAATGCCAAAACTGGCTTATTATATGTAAATAGATGGGAACAAAAAAATTGGAGGGTCGCTGGCCCCAAACGTGATTTGACCGCGTCAACGCGTGAAAATGGCCCAAATTTCGGCCCCGAAAACACTTAATCATTTATTGAAAGCCACAGGATGCGTTTTTTGACTATAAATGCATTTGTATCATTAAATCTAACATTCCCATTGGCTATCTCACAAGTACGGTTTTTTTAAGGGTATCTCAGAGTCCAAAATGGGTCAAAATTACCCCAAAAGTAGCCAAAAATGGTCGGAAATCACGGATTTTCCAAAATGCACCTCCCAAGACACACAGGGTGCAATTTTTGACCATAAATGGCTCTATAAATTTAAATCGAACATTCTCACTGGCTATCCCACCTATATAGGGCTTTTCAAGGTATCTTAAGGGTTCAAAATGGGTCAAATTTACCCAAAAATTAGCCAAAAATGAATGAAAATCATGGATAATCCCCAAAATGCAGGTATTATATCTCATCGGGCTCCTATAAACACTCCTGTATGGCTTTTTACAGTTGGAAGACTTCCATTTGTATTTAGAGATCTTTGGGGGATGTAAAAAGGGTCAAAACAATCCAAAAATGACAAAATTACGCTTTACGGTACATAACATATGAATCATTAGTTCATTCATCAATGATACTTTTTAGAAACATTGTAACTTTACTACATCAACTTCTCAGAAAGTAATTAATTGTAAATTGAACATTGAATGTCAATAAAATGCTGTCCAAGAAGAGTCTGAATTCATAGTGTTCTCATAGTTACCCCAAAATTGATGAAAATGGCCCTCGATTCGCTATTTCTAGATTTGTAACCAATATATTGAATAACTTGATAAAAGCTATGAGTAATTAGCAAAGGAATTATTTTGTTATTTCAAGACACAGCTTCACTTCACATTACTTTAAAATCATACAACAGTAAAATATCAATATAATGCATTAAATGTTGGCTGCAGCACAGGAATTTTGATTGACTCCTGGAAATTCCGTGCACCAGTTCGCAGATTGTAAGTGACATGTGTTTGGCTGGCGATCTCGGTACATGGGACAGTGCTACGGATTGTACCCGATCTGTTTAATGAGTAGTTCAAATTGTTTGAGGTATCATGCTCTGGCACAATGAGCCATTTGCGAGAGAGAGAGACTTTTGATCGGCAAAGAATCTTCGTTCATGTACATCAAATTCATCAGGATTCACATCTTTTGAAAGTATATTGAGAAGGACATGGTGCTCTCGTTTCCATTTAATTATATTCACACGTCTGGAACCCTTTGCTTTGTAGACATCTTTATCGTAAATTTTTAGCCATCGATCAAGTTTATGTTTTATCCCAGGTATTGTAACATAACGAACATCACTTCCAAAGGCTTTCTGCCACAATTGTAGTAATCGCAAGGAGAACTGGTCAATATGATTTTTCTGTGTCGTGGTGCCATATTTGGCAGCATGATGTTGCTGCACAGCTTGAACACATTCAGCCTCAGTTGGAAGAGAATCAAGCAGAAGATAAGTCCAATCGTCGTAATTATAATCTTAGTTCAATCAAATTCACAATTAATGCAATGCAATGTTATCGTGTCTATTTAAAGATGCCATTCCATTGATACAGAAAGAAAACATTTCCTTATTTGGTAATTTTCCATCTATAACTCCAATTAAGCCCCTTTTTGACAACCTATGTTGATTCTTAGGGACTTTTTGACTCATTGGCTAAATCGGCCATATTTAGCCCCTTTTAAAGGTCCTTATACCCCTCATTAACAGTGCAAAAGTTAGGAGAGTGCCTTTCCCAACAGTTTCTGCCATGTAAAGGTGTCTTTGAGCCCATGGGAGGTGCATTTTGGAAAATCTGTGATTTCCGACCATTTTTGGCTAATTTTGGGGTAATTTGACCCATTTTGGACTCTGAGATACCCTAAAAAAAACCCTACTTGTGGGATAGCCAATGGGAATGTTAGATTTAATGATACAAATGCATTTATAGCGAAAAAATGCACCCTGTGGCTTTCAATAAGTGATTAAGTGTGTTCGGGGCCGAAATTTGGGCCATTTTCACGCGTTGACGTGGTCAAATCACGTTTGGGGCCAGCGACCCTCCAATTTTGACCTGTTTTGAACAAAATCACTTGTTCCCATCTATTTACATATAAATGAAGGTAATAAGCCAGTTTTGGCATTTATTTGAAAAATTTTGTTACTATAGCCTACCCCTAATCAAAAGTCATTAGACAAAAAAGAAATCAAGTAAATAGGACATTATAAGAAAAAATTCATCAGGTGCTGTAAAGAAATGCTCTTTTAGAATCTTCAAGTCTCAACACTCATTAGTAAAAATAAGTAAAAAAAAACAAGTAATGTTCAACGCTGCAAGAGAACTAGAAAGAGAATAAAAGTTAATAGACAGGATAAAGTCTGGAACAAAAAGAGAAAAAAGAAATTAGCAAAATTTATCAGGTGCGAAAAAAGCGAGTAATGTTCAACGGTACTGGAGAACAAGAAAAGAAAGGGCCAATTAGAAGCTGGAATCATCAAAAAGTCATTAGACAAAAAAGAAATCAAGTAAATTAAGAAATTAACTGAAACCCATCTAAAACAAAGCAAATTCAGCAGCTGGTACAAAACAAGTGCTGAAAAGGTGGTTTAGACTCCTGAAGTCTCAACAATCACTAGAAAATTAGAAATAAATCAAGGTGTAGTGGTTGCAGCACCACCAAGACACATTGATACAATAAATGAAACCTTTATGAATTCGATGGGAAGTTGGAGTTGCTTATAAAAAAAAAATATATTATTACTTACTTTAGGAATTTCTGGAACTGCTTCCAAGATGGGGATGAGAGGGGTCATGGGTGTTGCTGCTGCTGGTGCTGAAAACTTGAATAACTTTTTCTTTTTTTTAATTGCTTTTTTCTTTTTTTTGGTTTGTTTGTTTTATTTATTTTCCTTTATTTCATAGCATTTTATTTTTATGAAATTATTTCTTTGGAAATTATAATTAGGAAATAACAATACTTACTTTATGACTTTCTGGAACTGCATCCAATATTGGGATGACAGGGTCATGGCTGTTGCTGTTGAAACCTGTAATAACTAGTTATATTTTGCATTATTATTTTTACATTTTTTTTTCGGTTTATTTTCCTTTAGATCACAGTATTTTATTTTTTGTGAAATTTTCTTTTTTTAAAAAAATTATAATTAGAAGAAGATATCAATACTTACTTTATGACTTTCTGTGGCTGTTGCTGTTGAAACCTGTAATAACTAGTTGTATTTTGCATTATTATTTTTACATTTTTTTTTCGGTTTATTTTCCTTTAGATCACAGTATTTTATTTTTTGTGAAATTTTCTTTTTTTAAAAAAATTATAATTAGAAGAAGATATCAATACTTACTTTATGACTTTCTGGAACTGCATCCAATATTGGGATGACAGGGTCATGGCTGTTGCTGTTGAAACCTGTAATAACTAGTTGTATTTTGCATTATTATTTTTACATTTTTTTTTCGGTTTATTTTCCTTTAGATCACAGTATTTTATTTTTTGTGAAATTTTCTTTTTTTAAACATTATAATTAGAAGAAGATATCAATACTTACTTTATGACTTTCTGGAACTGCATCCAATATTGGGATGACAGGGTCATGGCTGTTGCTGTTGAAACCTGTAATAACTAGTTGTATTTTGCATTATTATTTTTACATTTTGTTTTTGTTTTATTTATGTTACTTTAGTACATTGCATTTTACTGAGTGTATGTTAATTATTTTGTTAATTTTTATTAAAATAAAATACCTGTAACAGAAAAATAATTTTGGTTATGATCAAGCATGGGTGAATATTTTCAGTTAGACTTGCTAAAGTTGGTTAAAGGAAATACAAAGCAGAAAGGAATTCGTTTAAATCACTAGCAACACAACGAAAGAAATACTTACCTGAGGACTTGTGCTGATTCTAACTAGAAGCTGCAGTAATGGAAAAGAGGAAAATTAAACTTGTCAATTACAAAAACTGAAATCGAAAAGAAGAAACGCTCGATGCTTTACTCACCTCTGGCTGGTCGTGGTCCCCATCAAACTGAAAAAGGAGGGAAAGGGTGGAATCCACTAGTTACCAGGTACCGTACAGGAAAGGACAGTCTGGCCAGGTAGGTGATGATCTCCCCAAAGTGGAGCGCTACATAAAACATGCATTGCTACGAACATCCTCCGAAAAAGGCGGTTTCTACTCGGAATAAAAGGCGGAGCAGAAAACGGAAGTGTTCTCTCTACTCAACACGATTCCTAGAGAGATACCACAAGATTGTGCGTGAATGAGGAGGAGGCGATGAAAGCTCACAAAACTGCCATTCCTACTATCGTATCGGATATTATTAATCGGAGGTCCATCATTGCATTACCGCCCCAGCTCGTAGTTGATAGATAGTAGGAATAATATTACCAGCGCCCTTCAGGCAGCTTGTGAGAACACACAAACTAATGGTAGTATTACTCTAGTCGTTCCTGGTCGAATGGAGCCATGCATGCATTATGTAGTAACACGAGCACGTGTCGCCTGATAAGAAAGAGCGTAGGCTCACCCACTTGGGGAGATTCCCTATCCAGACGTGCACCTATTTGTACACCTGGAACCGGACTCAGAACCTCGACAATGAGAAGAGTCAAGGAGAGCAAGGTGTTGAACTACCTAAAGAGGTCACCATATAAAACAAGCGTTGCTGTGAACAACCTTCCAAAACGAGGGAAGGGACTTTTTGTTCTCTCTACCCAACAGGATTCCTAGAGAGATACCACTAGATTGTGCGTGAATGTGGAAGAGCCTATGAAAGCTCACAAAACTGCCATTCCTACTATCGTATCGGATATTATTAATCGGAGGTCCATCATTGCATTACCGCCCCAGCTCGTAGTTGATAGATAGTAGGAATAATATTACCAGCGCCCTTCAAGCAGCTTGTGAGCACACGCAAACTAATAGCAGTATTACTCTAGTGGTCCGTAGTCGAGTGGAGGCACGCGTGAATTACATAGTAGAAACACGAGCACGTGTCGCTCCCTCTTCGGGGGAATTCGGAAAAGCGCACCTTGCGCTGCAGGTATTTGTTGAGCTGGGAGTTGACTCAACACCTCGACACTGAGAAAAGAGCTTTAGAAAAGCTCCAGATTAGTTACCTGCAAAGTCGAGGAAAGTTGGAGGACCAGGCCTGCGAAGGAGAACACACACAATTTGGGCCTTGATGGAAGCACACGGGAGAGAGGGAGGCCCATTTTTCTCTTTCGGGGGAGTGTTCTCCTTCCAGCCTGCTCGAGCACGTCTTTTCTGCTCGCCACATGCAAGCGTATAAAAAGACGACCAGATGACGGACGCAACAAACTCATGCCATCATTAACTGGATTTTGATCGGGTTCCGTACAACAAGGTGTTGAACTCCCTAAAGAGGGCACCATATAAAACAAGCGTTGCTGCGAACAACCTTCCAAAACGAGGGAAGGGACTTCTTGTTCTCTCTACCCAACAGGATTCCTAGAGAGATACCACAAGATTGTGCGTGAATGTGGAAGAGCCTATGAAAGCTCACAAAACTGCCATTCCTACTATCGTATCGGATATTATTAATCGGAGGTCCATCATTGCATTACCGCCCCAGCTCGTAGTTGATAGATAGTAGGAATAATATTACCAGCGCCCTTCAAGCAGCTTGTGAGCACACACAAACTATTTTAGTATTACTCTAGTCATCCGTAGTCAAGTGGAGGCACGCATGCATTACACAGTAGAAACACGAGCACGTGTCGCTCCCTCTTCGGGGAAATTCGGAGAAGCGCACCTTGCACTGCAGGTATTTGTTGAGCTGGAAGTGTGGACTCAACACCCCGACACTGATAAAAGAGCTTTAGAAAGCCTCCAAACCAGTTACCTGCAAAGTCGGGGAAACCTGGAGAAGCAGGCCTGCGGAGGAGAACACGCTCAAATGGGGCCTTGGAAGCAAACGGGAGGGGTTAGGGTTAGGATAAGGGAAAGGGATAGGGTAAGGCCCATTTTTCTTTTTTTGTTCGGGGAATGTTCTCCTTTCAGCCTGCTCCTTCCTTAACACGTCTTCTTTGCTCGCCACATGCAAGCGTATAAAAAGACGACCAGATGACGGACGTCATTTCCTGGATTTTGTTTTGCCAGAGCCCATTTAGCCGTGTAGTTGTTGTTCAACTACACACGTTACACCCCCCTACCACGGTGAGGATAGGGTTGGACTTTAGGGGGGAAAATACACATCCACATTTACTAATCTTACTCTTGCAATGTTGTTGTAATAAACAAAAAATTAGGAAATTCTTTAATGATTGCATTTTCGTAATTTTGGGATATGTTACGATTGTCGACTACAACTCAGTAGCTAGGATTCTTTTTTTTTTTTTTTTTTTAAATATCAATTCGAAATGGCGACCGATTCTCTCTTTAACACGGTAAGTTCGGGAAAAGGTGTTATAAATAATAAACTAGACCAAATACTATTAAAAAACCACCGAATATATGTCAAGTTATGTCACGGTAACATATATTGAGCGAATTTCTAAAAGTATTTTGTCTAGTTTATTATTTATTACATCTTTTTCCGAACTTACCGTGTTAAAGATAGAGTCGGTCGCCATTTTGAATTTTCCAATATATCGGTAAACACTGTTTTTTCGAGCTGAATAAACATGTTTAATTTAATAAAAACACGAAAATTATATACAGTTTGGTAAAAAAGTAATTTATCTTGCCTTTGATAACATTTATTTGTTATATATTTGTTTTTTGACAACTGTTTCGAATCTATGTGTCCAGTACTAATACACACCCGGTTATTCTATATTAAATAAATATGAAATCAAATTATGAATAAAAAAAAATATAAAAAAACTGAACTAATTTGGTGGGCTGAAATAAGGAACCAAGCAGAGAGCCGATGCGAGGTTAAAGAGACAGACAGACAGAGGATGTAGTTGGAGAGATACAGTACAGCTAGATAGATAGATAGACAGACAGACAGAGAAATATTTTTAATTTAAATCTAAATTAACGTCTTCTTATTTAATTTGTTAGGTGAAAGTCTACATATAATATTATTTAAACAAATAAAATGAGTAAACGGTCGGTAATTTCCGTAACGCCGACCACAACACTCGTGAAATTCCGTGGAGACAAGTTCTTCAAGGGAGACAATCAAGATTTCCGATTATCTGCCCTTGATTTCTTAGTCTGGCTTTTGCTTATACGCCATATCAACCCTTTTCCAGGTTATTTAATGGCGATTTCAGTATTTTGGAATGAAAATGCTTTTTATAGAATAATTTTTTTTTTTTTTTTTTTATTTATGATTAAATAAGCGACGTGGTTATTCTATATTAAATAAATGCTGAAATAAAATTATAAATAAATAAAAAAATACAATATAAAACCATCGATAATTTAACACATATTCTCAAACAGAAGATTAATACTCGATTTAAAGTTTGCAGCAAACGATTAAAAATACAACAAATTATAAATAAATATACATTTTATTTGACAATGATATCTGTAAAAAAAGGAAACGTGTAGTATCTGTTCTTTTTTTTTTTTTCGTTTAATGACATGAAATAATTATAGGGTTTGTATTACTGTACACAGATTCGAAAAAGTTGTCAATAAACAAATATATAACAAATAAATGTTATCAAAGGCAAGATAAATTACTTTTCTACCAAACTGGATATAATTTTCGTGTTTTTATTCAATTTAACATGTTTATTCAGCTCGAAAAGCATACAGTGTTTACCGATGTATTGGAAAATTCTAAATGGCGACCGACTGTCTCTTTAACACGGTAAGTTCGGGAAAAGGTGTTATAAATAATAAACTAGACAAAATACTATTAAAAAACCACCCAATATATGTCAAGTTATGTCACGTTAACATATATTGAGCGAATTTCTAACAGTATTTTGTCTGGTTTATTATTTATTACATCTTTTTCCGAACTTACCGTGTTAAAGATAGAGTCGGTCGCCATTTTGAATTTTCCAATATATCGGTAAACACTGTTTTTTCGAGCTGAATAAACATGTTTAATTTAATAAAAACACGAAAATTATATACAGTTTGGTAAAAAAGTAATTTATCTTGCCTTTGATAACATTTATTTGTTATATATTTGTTTTTTGACAACTGTTTCGAATCTATGTGTCCAGTACTAATACACACCCGGTTATTCTATATTAAATAAATACTGAAATCAAATTATGAATAAAAAAAAATATAAAAAAACTGAACTAATTTGGTGGGCTGAAATAAGGAACCAAGCAGAGAGCCGATGCGAGGTTAAAGAGACAGACAGACAGAGGATGTAGTTGGAGAGATACAGTACAGCTAGATAGATAGACAGACAGACAGACAAATATTTTTAATTTAAATCTAAATTAACGTCTTCTAATTTTTTAATTTGTTAGGTGAAAGTCTACATATAATATTATTTAAACAAATAAAATGAGTAAACGTTTTTCGTAATTTTTGGACATCTTACTATTGGCGACTTTACAAGTGAGTGTGTAAATCAATTTTAACGTCATTCGACTGTTAGGTGGAAAGCACACATAAATACGACGTTAATATTTCACACCGGTGGTCAATAAACTGCACGAGTACTCAAACATCTCTCAACCAAACAAAGGTGAAAAAAACTAAACAAATAAAATCAGTAAACGGTCGGTAATTTCCGTAACGCCGACCACAACACTCGTGAAATTCCGTGGAGACAAGTTCGTCAAGGGAGACAATCAAGATTTCCGATTATCTGCCCTTGATTTCTTAGTCTGGCTTTTGCTTATACGCCATATCAACCCTTTTCCAGGTTATTTAATGGCGATTTCAGTATTTTGGAATGAAAATGCTTTTTATAGAATAATTTTTTTTTTTTTTTTTTTTTATTTATGATTAAATAAGCGACGTGGTTATTCTATATTAAATAAATGCTGAAATAAAATTATAAATAAATAAAAAAATACAATATAAAACCATCGATAATTTAACACATTCTCAAACAGAAGATTAATACTCGATTTAAAGTTTGCAGCAAACTATTAAAAATACAACAAATTATAAATAAATATACATTTTATTTGACAATGATATCTGTAAAAAAAGGAAACGTGTAGTATCTGTTTTTTTTTTTTTTCGTTTAATGACATGAAATAATTATAGGGTTTGTATTACTGTACACATAGATTCGAAAAAGTTGTCAATAAACAAATATATAACAAATAAATGTTATCAAAGGCAAGATAAATTACTTTTCTACCAAACTGGATATAATTTTCGTGTTTTTATTCAGTTTAACATGTTTATTCAGCTCGAAAAGAATACAGTGTTTACCGATGTATTGGAAAATTCTAAATGGCGACCGACTGTCTCTTTAACACGGTAAGTTCGGGAAAAGGTGTTATAAATAATAAACTAGACAAAATACTATTAAAAAACCACCGAATATATGTCAAGTTATGTCACGTTAACATATATTGAGCGAATTTCTCAAAGTATTTTGTCTAGTTTATTATTTATTAATAAATCTTGCGCATTTGGGGTAACGTACCCCTCCTGCCTGGCATCGTGGCGGTTGCACTGGCCGCTGACGCAGACCAAAGTGTAGTGGGGGAAAAGAAAACCCAGGGGAATGGAGGGGGAGGAGCGGACTTTGAAGAAATTAGAGTTTTTGACTTCCCCTCACGGGGATGTCGGGTTAGCAGCTCAGATCCCCCCGCGAGGGGGGGAGAGCAGAGAAGAAAGACGCAGTGGGTGCTAGCGGGCCAGAGTGCCGCGTCGCAATTAAGAGAGAGAGGGGATAGGAATCCCTGCCCACAGAGGGGAGCAGAAACGAAGCACCCGCCCTACCCCACGTCACCCTACCCACTAACTTACCCCAACGGAAGCGAGAAAGAGAGCCCTGTCTGCTCGATCCACTGGGAGAGCAGCGAAGATAGATAAAGTTTGGGCCTGGCAGGTCAGTGCTGCTCAGGCAATTAAGTGTGGAGAAATTAGACCATCCCCTGTCTCTAGAGGGAAGAGACCGGAACGAAGAAAAAACGCATGCAAAAAACCAGCAAAAGCAGGTCTCAATTACCAGCTAGTGGTGTTGGTCCCGAGATTCCAGTCTCCCAAAAAAGGGGATCGGTTTCCGGGTCCAAGCTCCCAACTACCCACTAACTTACCCCAACGGAAGCGAGAAAGAGAGCCCTGTCTGCTCGATCCACTGGGAGAGCAGCGAAGATAGACAAAGTTTGGGCCTGGCAGGTCAGTGCTGCTCAGGCAATTAAGTGTGGAGAAATTAGACCATCCCCTGTCTCTAGAGGGAAGAGACCGGAACGAAGAAAAAACGCATGCAAAAAAACAACAAAAGCAGGTCTCAACTACCAGCTAGTGGTGTTGGTCCCGAGATTCCAGTCTCCCAAAAAAGGGGATCGGTTTCCGGGTCCAAGCTCCCACAAATGTGGAGTCGGTCCTTGCTAACGAAGATTAGTATGAAAACACCTTAACCTATCCAGAAAGCCCGGTGGCGGACAGTTTCGTAACTGAGAGAACAGATACTACACTTTGATCTTGTCACGAGGGCCGAGAAAGTCGTGGAAAATTCAATACATAAAATCAACAGCTTTAATTTCTATGAATCGTCATTCGCGTATCGGTGCGAAGTCAAGTGTCGGCGTTAGAAAGCCGTTCTTAACATGGAGAGATTGGGATACGGGCATTCCGAAAGTCGTTCTTAAAATGGAGAGAGGAGGGCGTTTTGTAACCATTCCGTACAAGCATCTAACAATTTAATAACAACCATCAAATGTTAAATAAAAATAAGATCAATAAAAAAATAAATAAAAATAAAAAAACATCAAATCAAATAAAAACAACGATCAATGTGTAATATCTGTTAACGAAAATATTTTTTTTAATTATTAGCAAATAATTCAAAGTGTAGTATCTGTTTTATTATTATTAATGACAGTTTAAAGGCTCCAAAATCACTTTCGAATTCAACATCAACTGTCGCATTAACTCGCATCCCTACAATTCTGAAATCTCGTCCCAATAGTGTAGAAGCGCCCATTTCAACCTAATAACATGGATTTCAATATCTAATAAAAAACATGTACTAATTTTTATACAAATACAGAAAAAAGAAACGGTTACTACGTTTAGCCAGAAAGACATAATTAGTAATTATGCATTTATGTTACCGTGTTTTTGTATTTCCTTTTTTGTTTTGTTTTTTTCGTTTTTTCATTTGAAATTCAAGTTTCACGACAACTTGATTAAAATGTTAGAATACAAAGAATAGATTTCTAAATAACACCGTTTTTATTTCGGCACGGTAGCATAACTGCATATACTTTTGCAGGTTTTTGTTTTTTTCCTATTATAATCATACGTATATTTTGTGTCTATGACGTAACTGTTCCTTAGTTCGTCTTTATCAATGTTACAGCATATTCCAAATATCACATCCATCTGTAGAGTGGTTTATTTAAGTGATATTCATTAACAAATATAGGGTTTGTATTACTGTACACATAGATATAAATTATATTGAAAATTATATATAAAGAACGAAATGTGTAGTGTCTGTTCATTTTTTTTTTCGTTTAATAACACGAGGTAATTATAATAACTTAAATAAAATATCATTTTTTTTTTATTATTCACTTTAAACATTAAAAAAAAACAAGATTATTATTTTACATAAAAGAAATGCTGAAATAAAATCACAAATTATACCAAAAATTACTTACTTTTCTTCTAGTGAAAACTCCCAGTAAAAATACATGTGTCTCTAACCACGACGTTTCGTGAAATGGCGGAATTTGCCATTTCACGATATTTCTTCCCGCGTTTATTTCATGTGAGCAGCACGAGAGAGAGAGAGAGAGAGAGAGAGAGAGAGGGGGGGATAGAGAGAGAGAGAGAGAGAGGGGGGGGGAGAGAGAGAGAGAGAGAGGGGGGGAGAGAGAGAGAGAGAGAGAGACAGAAAGAGAGAGAGGGGGGAGAGAAAGACGGAAAATAATGAAATTATGAAAGTAATAAAACAATAAAACTTCCACCCACACACCCACACACTCCGCACGTGTTTGCACTCTTGCCCGGGTCAAACGGAAATTAAATGAAATGTCGTCAAAGTTTTGTTTCTGTCATGACGTGGCGAAAGGTGGGGGTATGAAGCGAATTTGAAATTTAACGAATTTTATTTCAACGCGCCAATTCCTCCCCCTCCCACCGCCTCCCTCTTTCGGATCGTAAAAATAACTGTTTTTTTTGTTTGTTATTAAATTGTATTTTTTTTAAGAAATCGTTACCTTAAAAGTTCAGAAAGCCATTCTTAATGTAGAGAGGATCATGTTAACTATTCTGTCCAATAATTTAATAAGCAGAAGATCTGATAAAAATTCAATTTAACTTGTATTAACACTTTCAATCTCTCCATGATAAGAACGGCTTTCTGAAAAAAAAACACCTCACAATCTGGAAAGCCGTTCTTACCATGGAGAGATTGGGCTCCCCCCAATTCCGAAAGTCGTTCTTAAAATGGGGAGAGGAAGGCGTTTTGTAACTATTCCGTACAGTCACCTAACTATTTAATAAAAAAAAACATCGGGTTTGTATTACTGTACACATAGATTCGAAAAAGTTGTCAAAAAACAAATATATAACAAATAAATGTTATCAAAAGGCAAGATAAGTTACTTTTCTACCAAACTGGATATAATTTTTGTGTTTTTATTCAAGGTAACATGTTTATTCAGCTCGAAAAACATAGTGTTTACCGATGTATTGGAACATTCAAAATGGCGTCTGATTCTCTCTTTAACACGGTAAGTTTGGGAAAAGGTGTTATAAATAAAAAACTATACACAATACTACTAAAAACCCGCCGAATATATGTCCACCTATGTCACGGTAACATATATTGATCGAGTTTGTACAGTATTTTATCTGGGTTTTTATTTATAACACCTTTTCCCAAACTTACGGCTGAATAAACATGTTATATTGAATAAAAACACGAAAAATATATCCAGTTGGGTAGAAAAGTAACTTATCTTGCCTTTGATAACATTTATTTGTTATATATTTGTTTTTATTACAACTTTTTCGAATCTATGTGTACAGTAATACAACACCAAAACATTAAATGTTAAATGAAAATAAGATCAATAAAAAATAAATAAATATAAAATACATCAAATCAAATAAAATAAACGATCAATGTGTAGTATCTGTTAACGAAAATATTTTTTTATATACACGTTGACTTGCCTTGGTCTATAGAATCTAACTCTCATTCAGGTATGCTGAAAACGAATATCGCAAGGAAAATTAGCTGAGACAAATAGTTTTCGAGGATGGTGACAATTGGTATGAAGGGTTACCCCTACATTGACCAAGGTCTTATATGTGGGGTCGGCCCCACATACGGTCTTTGCTGGCAGTATCTGCCGGAACAGATGGTATTTATTTGCTCCCCCACCAAGCAAATTAGGCACAAGGCCAATTTTTAATGTGAGGAGTGAAGAGAGGGGGAAGGGAAAAAGGGGACCAGCTCCCGAGAGGTGGGAAATGGGAGCTGGTTAATGGTCAGGCATGTGGGGTTTCCCCCACATCTGGTCTTTGCTAGTCATAGCTCGTCATAGCCTGCAGTATCTGCCGGAACATCTTGTCACGAGGGCCGGCAAAGTCGTAAAATTCAATACATAAAATCAACAGCTTTCATTTCTATGTATCGTCATTCGCGTATCGGTGCGAAGTCGAGTGTCGGGGTTCTTGTCTCATTGAAGGGGAAGTAAGTTTTTTAACACAGTTGCGTTGGAAATGCATTTCTGCACGTGCATGGCTGGACGATAAGAATAACATTACAAATAAAAGCAATAATTATTATCTTCAAGTCTCTTCTTAAAGGGGCTTTTCGGCTGGCTACGAAGTTACAACTAGCTAATCGACACTCGACACTGTCAATGAGTTATGCGAAACAGACGGACTGTTCCGCTGTATCACAGTTATTAAGTGTGGTTAGACTGAAACTCATCAAAGCCAGTAATCTAAGTTTCAACTAGCTAATAGACATTCGGCACTTTCAATGAGTTATGCGATCACCGCCACTTGTCCAAAAACGGACTGTTCCGCTGTATCACAGTTATTAAGGGTGGTAAGAGTGTAACTCATCAGAGCCAGTAACCTAACTTACAACTAGCTAGTCGACATTCGACACTGTCATTGAGTTATGCGATACACTGCTAATTGTCCAGAGACGGACTGTTCTACTGTATCACAGTTGTAAAGGGTGGTTATACTAAAACTCATAAGAGCCAGTAATCTAATTTACAACTAGTGTGTTTTTTTTTTTTTTTTTTTTTTTTTTTTTTAATGGAGAGTGGAAGACGCATTGTGGATGCGTTGTCGGCGGCTCCTGTTACTCTCGCTTCTTCTTGTTTGTCCCTCAGTCTTCATTTTTTAAATGGGTGATTTTTCGGACAAGGGGAGAGGAAGGAGCTGTTTTCTGGGTTGGCAGTATTTTTGCGAACAGTTTGCTGAGATGGCGGAGGTTTTCTGTTTCTATGTCTGTCCTTGTAGCCATGTCGCTGGTAGGGGTGCTGGAGGTAGACGTTTTGTCTGGGCTGGCGTTATCCGCCTGATGGTCGGGGGCCCGAGCCTTGGATTGGCCACTGGGGAGGCTGTCCTATCGGCGGGTGCGGGGTACTGGGGCTGCTGTGTTGCCATTTGGTGAGTGGATTCTGGACCATGCAGTAGCTTCTGGTGGGGCCTCTCGATGCCATACTAGTGGGTGGTTGTTGCGGCTTTGCCTTATCATTAGCTACAAATAAAAAAAAAATTCTTCGTTTCTTTTTCTCTCTTAATTTCCCCTCTCTGTCCTGCTCTAAGTAAATCTGTCGGCCTGGTCCACAAGTTCCGAAATTTCATCATGACAAGTTTCAAGAAGGGATACACGATTGGACCCGGTTCTCCAGCTTCCAACGTGGACCCCTACTACCATGTCTCCTTCTCCAACGTCGGGGGTCTTCGTTCTAGCCTTCCAGAGGTTGAGGCCCAATTGCGGGAGACTGGACCAGACCTTTTGTTTTTAAGTGAAACTGGCATTGGACAGGCTGTTTCCCTGGATGGGTTTGCGATTTCAGGGTACTCTAACTTAACTTCTGAAACTGACCCCCAGGATCGTCATGGGCATGGAGTGTGTGCCTATATTAGGGATGGCTTTCCGTGTGGGGGGGACGTCTCCGGGGAGGATCCTAACTTGCCCTGTGTGTGCTTCCGGGTTGCTTTGGCTCACACTACTGCGTTTGTGTTTGCTCTCTGTCGCCCCCACAACAGCGGAGTTACTATCTTTCAAAGCATATCTGAGAAAATTGACCAAGTCCTTTCTACTTATCCTTCAGCTAACATTCACATATGTGGAGACTTCAATGTTCACAACGTCGAGTGGTTGACCCACTCGGGCAAGACCGATGATGAGGGGAGGTTCTGTCATGATTTCTCCGTTGCCTGTGACCTCGCTCGGATTGTTCAGGAACCTACCCGTGTGCCCGATAGTGACGGCCGGTGTGCGAGCCTACTAGACCTTTTTCTCACAACTTGCCCTGAACTGTGTTCGGTTTCTGTTCTGTCGCCTCTTGGATCTTCCGACCGCTCTGTTGTGTCAATTAGGATGAGAATGAAATGTAATAAGTCCCCAGACGTACCTCTTCATCGTACAGTATATCGATACACTAAGGCTGACTGGGATAGCTTCCGTACATTTATATCTGATCTACCTCTGCATTCCATGTTTAAAAAGGATGTGTCCTCTATAGTATTAGACCTAACTGAATGGTTAATTGTAGGTATTGACCATTTCATACCCTCTAAAAAGTTTCAGCAAAAACCTAACAGCCAGCCATGGTTCTCTCCAGAATGTGCTGCTGCCATTGCGCACAGAAATCACTTTTTCCACTGCTTCAAACGTAATAGATGTATGGAAACTAAAGCCGTTTTCAGGACTGCCAGCAACCATTGTAAGAAAGTAGTGGGGAACGCAAGAGTGTTGTGTGCTCGGTCTGTTGAGTCCGAGGTGGCTGGGCGGCGGCTTGGTTCCCGCCAGTTTTGGCAAGTGGCAGGCAGAATCCTGAACGGAAGCGTGTGCTCCGTCCCAACTATTGTCGGTGGACCTGAGGTGGTCTCGTCGGCATCTGACGGGGCCAAGCTCTTTGTCAGGAACTTTGCGGCTGGTTCTGCCCTTTGCGACCAAGACCGCCAACCCCCAATATTTCCTCCTGTATCGGGGGACACGCTATGTGATATGCGTGTGTCTGTATGTGATGTTGCGTAGCTAGTCGGGAGCCTTGATTCGAGTAGGGCGGCTGGCCCTGGCGGTATTCCAGTTGTAGTGCTCAAAGAGCTTCAACCTGAATTAGCGCCCGTACTTGCAAAGCTGTTTAAGCGTTGTCTTAAGGAGAATGGTTTCCCATCTCCCTGGAAAATCTCATCAGTATGCCCTGTATTTGGGAATTCAGGTGGTCGCTCATCCCCCTCTCAGTGCAGGCCAGTGGGTCTCCTGTGCGTCATGGGTGGGTTGCTGGAATCTGTGTTGAATACAGAAGTGGTCAAGCATCTCAGCGGGAATGACCTTCTTGGTGACACTCAATATGGTTTCCGTTCTGCTAGATCTACAGCAGATGTCCTTACAGTTATATCGCATAGGATTAGCAAATCTCTCGACGGTGGCAATCTTTCTAGGGCAATTGCTCTTGACATATCTAAAGCCTTTGATAGGGTATGGCATAAAGGTTTACTTCATAAGATCGCTAGCTATGGTATAGCTGGAAAAGTCTTCTCAATTATTAAATCATTTCTCTCTGATAGGTTCATAAGAGTAGTAGTTGAGGGGCAAAAATCAGAAGCTCACAGTATTAATGCCGGTGTCCCTCAGGGATCCATCCTGGGCCCAACTCTTTTCCTGATCTACATTAATGATCTTCCAAATCATATCCTTACATCATTTGTAGACATTTATGCTGACGACACTACCATTTATGGTAGCACATCTAAGACAGTAAACGACCAAGTTCTCTCTGATTCTCTCTCCTCTGATCTTGAGCACGTAGTACAATGGGGAAAGGAGTGGCTGGTTACTTTTAATGCATCTAAAACCAAGCTTCTCTCTTTACATCATCAACATTCTAATTCACATTTGTCATCAATTGAAATGAATGGCTCTCGTCTTCAGGAGGCCTCAAGTTTTGACAAGCTTCTGGGCTTGACCATTACTCCTGATCTTAAATGGAACACGTATATCAAATCTGTTGCCAAGGCCGCTGGAAAAATGGTGGGATCTTTCTATCGATCCAGTAGATATCTCACTGCTGATGCTATTCTCTACCTATATAAGAGCCAGGTACGTCCAAGGATGGAATACTGTTGCCACATCTGGGCAGGAGCTGCTAGAAAGGACTTGTCCTGCCTTGATAGAGTTCAAAATAGACTTCGTAGCCTCGTAGGAGATGTCCTTTTCTCCTCCTTGCAACCTCTATCTCACAGAAGAGATGTTGCGAGTTTGTCTCTGATGTATCGTTATTTTCATGGAAAGTGTTCAACTGAGCTTCAATCTATGGTCCCCCCTCGCCAAACTTTCACAAGAAACACTCGTCTAGCTGTAAACACTATCAATAATTTCCCCCACTCTTTATCTGTGCCTAAACCTAAACGTAGATTCCATGAACAAAGCTTCTTTCTTAGAACTGCACGCCTGTGGAATTGTCTTCCGTTTTCCTGCTTTCCGGCTGACTACAATATGGTTGTGTTCAAGTCTAAAGTAAATAAGTTCTTGATGAGCCGTTCCATATAAGTTATCAAATTTACCAAATTTTCATTACTAATGATTACTATATTGACCAATTTCTACTGTACACTCTTTAACCCTTATCCTTGAGTGGCCTCTGGGCCTTGATAATGTGGTGACGCCTTTGTAAAAAAAAAAAAAAAAAAAAAAAGCTTATCGACAGTAGACATTTTCACTGAGTTTACGTGTGTGTGTGTGTGTGTGTGTGTGTGTGTGTGTGTGTGTGTGTGTGCTTCGTTAACATTCGGACTGTCATTTTAAAATCGTTCGGGTATGCTGAAAACGAATATCGCAAGGAAAACCAGCACAGACTGACTATAGACTCACCATCAAAGTATTGAAATATTTTTTATTTTATAAAGGAATCACTACTTATCAAGCCCCAGAGGCCACTCGAGGATAAGGGTTAAAGTGTGTACATACAGTAGTCAATGGACAATATCATAGTAATCGTTAGAAGTGTAAATTTGGTAAATTGGATTATTTAAGAGGAACGGCTCATCAAGAACTTGTTTACATTGGACTTGAAGACGACGAAATAAAAATATAAAGTTGAAAGAACTAGCAAAAAATATCATTTTAACGATGCATTTCAAATCGTAAACTGCCTGTTTACATTCTTTTTTACATTTTTCGAAGATAATAAAAAGTGTAAAAAAAAGCAAACCTTTAGAATCCTAAAAAGATCTCCCGGGAGCATTTTTGCAAGATGAAAAATATACAAACCAAAATAAAGAGAGGAGGCAACCCTGCTAAAAAATATTGCTTATTACATCGCCTAAAAAAAGAAGAAGAATCGGTGGCTCCGTGGGGAAGTAAATTGTATTCTTTTTTCTAACTTGGTTTACCAAAAGTTTTTATTGCTAACATTTATTTTCATGAACTCTAACCACACCTCACAACCCTAATCCGGCCGGTCGGGGAAAAACGTTTTTATTTTTTTAAATTTTCGTGAATACGACAACACACATACGCACGCATGTACACACATACACACACACACACACGCACGCACACATAAGCATATCGCTTGTCACCAAGCTAAAGAAGAGAGAGAGAGTGGGGGAAGGAGAGAAAGGGTCGTACGTGCCGGGGTCAAACAGAAGTTAAATGAAATCGATTATAAATCGCTCGACAAAGTTGTGTCAGAACTTTTTATTCTATGAAACTTAAGATTAATAAAACGAAATAATCGTGACCCCCCGTGGAAATTTCATGGCGAATATTTCGCATTCAAGAGAACAAAACGAAAAAGTAGTGAACAAATAAATATATAAGAAAATGAATGTTACCAAAGGCAAGGTAAGTTACTCTTCTACCTAGATCACATTTTTGTTGTTTTAACTTATTTTAAAACGTTTATTTAACACAAACAAAAGTAGCGCACGGTTTTAAGTTAGAACAATAAAGAAGTGTCTGACATTTTACAGACATCTTGTGAGACTCGATAATCGCTCCAAACTCGAAAATTAAGCAAAATACTGGTAGGAACACATCCAATAAATGTCAGCAAACGTTCGAACATGTTTTCTTTTTCACATTAGCGAAACACTTATCAGAGAAAAAGCGAAAATGAGAAGCAAACACAAATGAAGAAGTCGGTTTTTATCGTTGAGCACAAAAACAACAAAAAAAAGAGTATCTAATCTAATAGGCCCCGTGCGTGCTATAGGTCAATCTCCAACGTCTGTCCCATCGCCTCCTCGGTGTTGCATCCCTGTTTACAAGTACTTTAATGGGATGTGCTCTGATGAACCCATAGCACTTATACCAGTGCCCGGAAAACTTGTCCAGAGAAAACTCGTCTCCGGAAAAACCGTACCCGGAAAACTCGAACCGTCAGTTTTTTCAGGTATGCTGAAAACGAATATCGCAAGGAAAATTAGCAGAGAAAAATAGTCTTGGAGCTAGTTTTATTAATGCGTGTATTTTGAAATGTAAATCACTGGCGACCATATATATATATATATATATATATATATATATATTATATTTTTAACTTTTTATAACTTTTTAAATTACCGGGTGCTAACCCCTCTCTCTCTCTCTCTCTCTCTCTCTCTCTCTCTCTCTCTCTCTCTCTCTCTCTCTCAACGACGCACACACCCACATACACACACACTTGCATAAACACACACACACACACGCCCACGTTCACTCTTCAAACTAAACAAATTTAACTCAGCACACACACACACACATACACACACTCGCATAAAGACACCAACACACACAAACACAAAGTATTACTCTGTGTGTGCGTGCGTGCGTGCGTGCGTGCGCGCATATCACGCCACATTCACTCTTCAACTAAACAAGTTTAAATCAACCAATGAAAAGGCAGCTAGGTAACACAAACTCCATAAAAGGTAAAAAGGTTGCGACATCGACTGCGAACTGTTCGGTTTTTCCCGGAAAAGTTAACGGTTTTCACGGCGATGGTGAAATATAAAAAGAGGCCTAAAACGGGCTGTAAATTCAGTTTGGACCCTGGCAGCGAGATGAGTTCCGGAAGAATAGATGACCAGCCAGTCGACCCAGCTAAGCCGCCGCCCTGCCGCTCCTCTGTCTACTTCTCTGATGTCAAAAAAAAAAGGTATTTCTTGTCGTTTCAAAGTAGATGACGCATTTATTTCAGTTGTGTAAACTGCACAAGTGTTCAAATGAACGTTGTTAGTATGAGCACAGTTCATAAACACGTCGAATTTCTTTTCAAATTTCGACACTTGTGTAGTTTACACGATTTTAACGTTTAACGTCTTTTTATATTTTATTATACTGTTAGAAAGCCAGCCAACAAATATTACCGTGACAATTGTGCAGTTTATAGACCATGCTGTTCTTGGTTAAAATATTTAAATTTAAATCTAAATTAACGTCTTTTTTTTTTAATTTGTTAGATGAAAGCATACATATAATATTATTTAAGGGTGGTCAATAAACTATAGAATTACCGTGACAATTGTGCAATTTATAAACCGTGCTGTTCTGGGAAAAAAATATTAAAATTTAATCTTAATTAACGTCTTTTTTTTTTAATTTGTTAGATGAAAGCATACATATAATATTATTTAAGGGCGGTCGATAAACTATAGAATTACCGTGACAATTGTGCAATTTATAAACCGTGCTGTTCTGGGAAAAAATATTAAAATTTAAATCTAAATTAACGTCTTTTTTTTTAAATTTGTTAGGTGAAAGCATACATATAATATTATTTAAGGGTGGTCGATAAACTATAGAATTACCGTGACAATTGTGCAGTTTATAATCCGTGCTGTTCTGGGGAAAAAATATTAAAATTTAAATCTAAATTAACGCCTTTTTTTTAAATTTGTTAGATGAAAGCATGTATATAATATTATTTAAGGGCGGTCCATAAACTGTAGAATTACCGTGACAATTGTGCAGTTTATAAACCGTTCTTTTATTGGATAAAATACTGGATGTGTATTTTCCCCCCTAAAGTCCAACCCTATCCTCACCGTGGTAGGGGGGTGTAACGTTGTAGTTTAATAGCTACACGGCTAAATGGGCTCTGGCAAAAAAAAAAAAAAATCCAGAAAATGTCGGCATTAGTTTGTTGCGTCCGTCATCTGGTCGTCTTTTTATACGCTTGCATGTGGCGAGCAAAAAGGCGTGATGGGGGCAGGCTGAAAGGAGAACAATACCCGAAAGATGTAAACCGAACGAAAGAGAAAAATGGGCCTCCCTGCAAGGCCCCGTGTTCTCCCCAGCCTGCTCCCAGTTTCCCCGACTTTGCATGCAACTGGTTTTGAGCTTTTGGAAAGCTCTTTTCTCAGTGTCGGGGTGTTGACTCCACTTCCAAGTTAACAAATAGCTGCAAGTCTGGGTACGGTCCGATTGGTTCCGAAGCTCTTCCGCTGTGAGGTGCGCTTTCGAATCTCCCGAAGGGGGCTACCCTCTAAGCAGGCGACACGTGCTCGTGTTACTATATAATGCAGGCTTGCCTCGACTCGACTAAGGACGACTAGAGTTCGACTAGATTGTGTGCTCACAAGCCGCTTTAAGGCCGCTTTTATTATTCCTACTGTCTAGGAACTCCGAAACGGTATGGTAGTGCAATTATATATGACCGTCCTCCAATACGAAATGGTAGTGCAATTATATATGACGGTCCTCCGACATGACAGTAGGAATGCCAGTTTTGTGAGCGATCATCGCCGTCTTATGAACACAAACTATTGGTATCTTTACGAATCCTGTTGGGTAGAGAGAACACCTCTGTTTTCTGCTCCGCCTGTTATTCTGAGTAGAAACCGCTTTTTAGGAGATGTTCGCAGCAAAGCTTGTTTTTATATAGTGCCCCTCCTTTCGGGAGTTCATCACCTCGCTGCCCAGACACGAGCTTTCCCCGGTGGAACCTCTCTTTTTTTCTTTTTTTATTTATTTTACTTTCCAGTTTCATGGCGAACGAACAGTCACGAGCAAGTGGTCTGCACCAACAGGAAGATGAGTATAGTATCACCCTTTCTTCTTTCTATTTCGATTTCAGTCTTTGTGATTTGATAATTTAATTTAACTGTTTCCATTGTTCCAGCTTTCACACAGCAGTAGATTATAAACACTATAAACATCATCTCTTTTTTATAGATTGGAACAAGCAATGAAACCTAGCAGCATCACCGTTCCTGTCTGCCACATGTCTTGTGCAGTTTGAATCAAGTATTTCTTTCTTTGCGTTCAAGCACATCTGGGTACACTTAAACTGCGTATGATGTATGTCTATCTGTTTCTTCCTACATTAGCATCTTGAAGTCTTCGCAGCAATCATTGTCATAGAAGTAGAGTAAGTATTCTTTTTCTTTCCTTCTGTGTGTATATTTCTGTAATTTCAGGTACTCCCCTTGATCATGGTGGAATTCTACTATAAGCTATTGTGAGAATTATGTGGATTGGAAAAAACAACTGAATCCAGCAGCATCACCTATCCTAGCTGCCACATGTTTCCTGTAGTTACAGAAGTCCTCAAGTAAGTGTTTCTTTCTTTGTGTACATGCACATCTGGGTAAAATCAAATTCTAAACTATTAGCTTTATTTAAATGAATGCAGTTCTGCTTGTATTTCTTCTCATCAGCTAACTTATGCAACTACAAAAAAAAAAAATAAAAAATAAAGTAGTACATTTGATCATAACCAGAAAGTTGAATATATCATTTAAAAAAAATCCATTAGTTATGTTGTCTCTCTTTATTATATAAATCAAAAAAAAGTTTTTAAATTATTAAAAGAAAAAAAATCCTCACATTAAAAAATATATATATGTAACAAAGAACACAAACAAACATGAAATTGCCATGAGTTTCAGCAAGAAGCAGAACAGAGAAAAAGTGGAGATAACACCTGGGAAGTAACAGGTAAGAATTTTCCTTATTTCTTATCTCAACTAGCACATAGATTTTTTTCAAATATACATTACAAAAAATTACCCAAGTAAAACAATTGATGGAAAAACTAAGCATTAAAATTCAATTAAGCATAAAAAAGATAACTTCTAATAATTATGTCATCTATATACAAATTGTCTCCCTTTAATATGTGTATGTATATATATATACATATATATATATATATAATCAAGGGAGACAATTTGTATATAGACGACAATTATTAGAAGTTATTTTTTTATTGAAATATATGTATATATATATATATTTATATATATAATATATATATTCAAGGGAGACAATTTTTATATAGATCATAATTATTTGAAGTTATTTAATTCAAATATATATATATATATATATATATATATTTATTTCAATTAAAAAAATAACTTCTAATAACTGTCTTCTATATTCAAATTGTCTCCCTTGAATATATATATATATATATATATATATATATATATATATATATATATATATATATATATATTCGAGGGAGACAATTTGTATAAAGATCACATAATCATTAGAACTTATTCTTTTTAATTCACATAAATATATATATATATATATATATATATATATATATATATATATATATATATATATATATATATATATATATATATATATATATATATATATATATATATTCAAGGCAGACAATTTGTATAAAGATCAGATAATTATTAGGAGTTATGTTTTAATTGATATAAATATGCATATATATATATATATATATATGAAAATAATG
>NC_136527.1:96664389-96729389 GCF_053919585.1 Euprymna scolopes | reverse complement strand
ATACAAATTGTCTCCCTTTTTTAGCACTATTTAAAGTGTAATTATAAAGTAGAAACATAAATAAAATGTCTTTATTGCTCTATGTCTAATTGAGCACTCTTATATAACTCTAGTTAAATCTTAATGTTTACTTATCCTGTAATAAAATAAACGTTTTATAATATCAGCTCTGTCTAGTTTTGATTACTATTTTAAAGTGGATTTATTAAGTACAAATCTAAATAAAATGTCTTTATTGCTCTATGTCTAATCGAGCACTCTTATATAACTCTAGTTAAATCTGAATGTTTATTTTTTCTGTAATAAAATAAACATTTTATAATATCAGCTCTGTCTAGTTTTGAACACTATTTAAAGGGTATTTATTAGTACA
This sequence comes from Euprymna scolopes, assembly GCF_053919585.1. Taxonomy (NCBI): domain Eukaryota; kingdom Metazoa; phylum Mollusca; class Cephalopoda; order Sepiida; family Sepiolidae; genus Euprymna; species Euprymna scolopes. Next base: position 96,729,016 of record NC_136527.1, on the reverse strand, counting down.
AACCTAAATAAAATGTCTTTATTGCTCTATGTCTCATTGAGCACTCTTATATAACTAGTTTAATCTTTATGTTTATTAATCCTGTAATCAAATAAAATACATATAAAAATTGAATGAATATATATATATATATATTTCAATTAAAAAAATAACTTCTAATAATTATGTTATATATATACAAATTGTCTCCCTTGAACATATATATATATATATATATATATATATATATATATATATTTATGTTTCAATAAAAAAAACTTCTAAGAATTAGGTGATCTATGTATTAATTGTGTCCCTTGAATATATATATATATTGTATATATATATATATATATATATATATTTTATATATATATATTTCAATAACTAAAATACCTTCTAATAATTATGTGATCTATATATAAATTGTCTCCCTTGAATATATATATATATATATATTTCAATTAAAAAAATAACTTCTAATATTTATGTGATCTATATACAAATTGTCTCCTTGAATATATATATATATATATATATATATATATATATATTTCAATTAAAAAAATTACTTCTAATAATTATGTGATCTATATAAAAATTGTCTCCCTTTCTTTAGCACTATTTAAAGTGTAATTATTAAGTACAACTATAAATAAAATGTCTTTATTGCTCTATGTCTAATTGAGCACTCTTATATACTTCTAGTTAAATCTTAATGTTTACTTACCCTGTAATAACATAAACGTTTTATAATATCAGCTCTGTCTAGTTTTGCACACTATTTAAAGTGTATTTATTAAGTACAAATCTAAATAAAATGTCTTTATTGCTCTATGTCCCATTGAGAACTTTTATATAACTAGTTGAATCTTAATGTTTATTTATCCTGTAATAAAATAAAATACGTATAAAAATTGAATGACTTATATATTTCAATAAAAAAAGTCACTTCTAATAATTATGTGATATATATACAAATTGTCTCCATTAAACATATATATATATATATATTATATATTATATATATATATATATTTATTTCAATAAAAAAAACTTCTAATAATTAGGTGATCTATGTATTAATTGTCTCCCTTGAATATATAAATACATCCATTATATATATAAATATATATTTATATATATATATATACATATATATATATTTCAATAAAAAAATAACTTATAATTATGTGATCTATATAACAATTGTCTCCCTTGAACATATATATATAGATTATATATATATATATATATATATATATATATATATATATATATATATATTGATATATATATATATATATGTATTTATTTAAAAAAAATAACTTCTAATAATTATGTGATCTATCTATAAATTGTCTCCCTTTTTTTAGCACTAAAGTGTAATTATTAAGTACAAATCTAAATAAAATGTCTTTATTGCTCTATGTCTAATTGAGCACTCTTATATAACTCTAGTTAAATCTTAATGTTTACTTATCCTGTAATAACATAAACGGTTTATAAACTCAGCTCTGTCTAGTTTTGAACACTGTTTAAAGTGTATTTATTAAGTACAAATCTAAATAAAATGTCTTTATTGCTCTATGTCTAATCGAGCACTCTTATATCACTCTAGTTAAATCTTAATGTTTATTTATCCTGGAATGAAATGAACGTTTTATAATATCAGCTCTGTCTTGTTTTTAGCACTATTTAAAGGGTATTTATTAAGTACAAACCTAAATAAAATGTCTTTATTGCTCTATGTCTCATTGAGCACACTTATATAACTAGTTGAATCTTTATGTTTATTTATCCTGTAATAAAATAAAATACATATAAAAATTGAATGAATATATATATATATTTAAATTAAAAAAATAACTTCTAATAATTATGTGATATATATACAAACGACCCCCTTGAATATATATATATATATTTAATTCAATGAAAAAAACTTCTAATAATTAGGTGATCTATGTATTAATTGTCTCCCTTGATTATATATATATATTATATCTATATATATAAATATATATTTTATATATATATATTTAGTTATATATATATATATATATATATATATATATATATATATTTCAATAAAACAATAACTTCTAATACTTATGTGATCTATATAACTATTGTCTCCCTTGAACATATATATATATAGACTATATATATATATAAAATATATATAGATTATATATATATATATTATATATATACATATATATATATATATATATATTTATATATATATATTTAAAAAAAAAATAACTTCTAATAATTATGTGATCTATATATAAATTGTCTCCCTTGAATATATATATATTATATTTATTTCAATAAAAAAAATAAGTTATAATAATTATGTGATCTATATATAAATTGTCTCCCTTGAATATATATATATTATATTTATTTCAATAAAAAAAATAAGTTATAATAATTATGTGATCTAGGTATCAATTGTCTCCCTTGAATATATATATATATATATATATATATATATATATATATGTATTTCAATAGAAAATTACATCCAATAATTATGTGATGTCTATACAAATTGTCTCCCATTTTTTAGCACTATTTAAAGTGTAATTATAAAGTACAAATCTAAATAAAATGTCTTCATTGCTCTATGTCTAATTGAGCACTCTTATATAACTCTAGTTAAATCTTAATGATTACTTATCCTGTCATAAAATAAACGTTTTATAATATCAGCTCTGTCTAGTTTTGAATACTATTTAAAGGGTATTTATTAAGTACAAACCTAAATAAAATGTCTTTATTGCTCTATGTCTCATTGAGCACTCTTATATAACTAGTTTAATCTTAATGTTTATTTATCCTGTAATAAAAAAAATACATATTAAAATTGAATATATATATATATATATATAAATATATATAAAAATATATCAATTAAAAAAATAACTTCTAATAATTATGTGATATATGTACAAATTGTCTCCCTTGAACATATATATATATATATTATATATATATATATATTTATTTCAATAAAAAAATAACTTCTAATAATTATGTGATCTATATATAAATTGTCTCCCTTAAATATATATTTATATATATATATATACATATATATATATTTCAATAAAAAAATATGTTCTAATAATTATGTGATCTGTATACTAATTGTCTCATTGAATATATACATATATATATATATATATATATTTCAATAAAAAATTACTTCTAATAATTATGTGATGTATATACAAATTGTCTCCCTTTGTTTAGCACTATTTAAAGTGTAATTATTAAATAAAAATCTAAATAAAATGTCCTTATTGCTCTATGTCTTATTGAGCACTCTTATATAAATCTAGTTAAATCTTAATGTTTATTTATCCTGTAATAAAATAAACGTTTTATAATATCAGCTCTGTCTAGTTTTGAGCACTATTTTAAAGGGTTATTATTAAGTCAAAATGTAAATAACATGACTTTATTGCTCTATGTCTCATTGATGGAATTGAAATAATATATATATATATATATATATATATATATTTACTTCAATTAAAACAGACTTCCATTAATTATGTGATCTATCTATAAATTGTCTCCCTTGTATATATAAATATATATATATATATATATATATATATATATATATATATATATATATTTCCTTAAAAAAATCACTTCTGATTATTATGTCATCTATATACAAATTGTCTCCCGTGAATATATATATATATATATATATATATATATATATATATATATATTTATTTCAATAAAAAAAAAACTTCTAATAATTATGTGATCTATATACAAATTGTCTCCCTTGAATATATATATATATATATATATATATATATATATATATATATATATGTATTTCAAGTAAAAAAATAACTTCTAATAATTATGTGATCTATATATATACCAATGATGCTTGCATGTGCTCCATAGTTTTATATAGCTGTGTAGTAAGTTTAAAAATTGCTTTGTTTAATTATACAAGACGATTTTACTTTAAGAGTGCTCAATGCATTTAAAGAGCTTTGTAGTAAGAGTTGGAAACATTTTTGCAATTATTTTAGACAAATCTACTTCCAGAGTGCTCAATATATTAGTAGAGCTAAATAAAACATTTGAGAAACAGATATGGCATTTCAACTGCATAAATTTATTTTGACAGAGTACAATACATTAGTAGAGCTAAATATACACTTTCAAAAACATGTATGGCAATTCAGCTACACAAATATACTTAAGAGTGCTCAATAGATTAGTAGACGAAAGCATAAAATTCAGAAAACATGAGGAGCTCTGCAGTATGTTTTGAAAACCTAAATGTCAATATGTAAGTATAGATATACTGTAAGTTTTTAATATATATATATATATATATATATATATATATATATATATATATATATATATATGTATATATATATATATATATATATATATATATATGACAAGTATTTGAAACAAATTTCCTATTTGAGTGCCTAATATATTTGAGAGCTCTATGGTAACTTTATAAAACATATTTCAAAATTATGTTAGATAAATTGTCTTTGAGAGTGCTCATTTAATTAAGTAGAGTTCTGCATTAGTTTTGGGGTATGGTTCTCACTTTATTAGGGCAATAACTTGGACACATTATACTATGGACAAATCCATTGAGGACAATCAAAGGTAACCTGTTTTTTTCGACTCTGCTGAATAAGACTCATCCGTCTTGGTTCACTCTTGGGACATTAAAACAAAAAAGGTGAAGAATTAAAAAAAGAATGCAAAAATGTAAATGTCTTTGCAACTCATTCATTTTCACTTTCATAACACAAAAACATCTGTAAAAACTTGATAAAAGAATGCACAAACAATAAAATACAAATTTGCTGTCTTGGAATCTGAAATCAGTAGAAACATCCCCTACTGAAATTCCTGCACACCTCAAAAAAAAAAAAAAAAAAAAAGATTCCTTCCCAATGCAATACTTTTCAAGCAATTACAGTGTCAGACTTGGTACTGCAATGACTCTGTAAACTGAAAAAATATACATAATAAAAAATGTTAAGCAAAATTGATTCATGTTAACACCTCTCCCAACACCACAGATTAACTACAAAAATACTTGATAAAACAAGACACAATTACAAATGTGTATGAAAAAAATTAAAATAAAAAAAATAAAAAAAATCAACCAAGCAATTGCTCATGATTTTCTGGTGTTTGATGGAATGTGAGTAGGCATACAGCCTGGATAATTTTCCAAGGTAAGTGATGATATTCATCATTATTGTCTTTTTGGATTAGTTCAGATATATCTCATAACTATAATTGTTTTATGTATATATTTATATGTCTAGATGTTATGTCTGCTATTTGCATGTTCCCTATAGAAAAAAAGCTACATAAAATCTACAAGTGTATTCTGATGTAAAATTAACTAGTAAATACAATGCTTGTGTTCCTGATATACCAACTATTTCTTATTAGCATATAAGTTGAATCATGAAATGTATCTCCCTTGCCTGTCTCTCTTTATACCTCTGTATTTATCTAGATCTGTCTATCTCTCTTTCCTTATTCTATATCCCTATTCCTCGCCTTGCTATCCACTATGTGTGAACTTATAGATTTCAACATGTCTAGATTGATAAGCTTCTCATTTACCGGTACCTAACTCCCGTTTTGAATACACGCTGAGATGCCTTGGTCTAAAAGATTGCACTCTATCAATACCTACATCCCCTCTTGTTTGGACTTAGAAATTTTTCAATTGAATACACTCTGAGATGCTTTGGTCTATAAGATTGTCACCTATCTATACCTACATCCCCTCTTGTTTGGACTTAGAATTTTTTCAATTGAATACACTCTGAGATGCTTTGGTCTACAAGATTGTCACCTATCTATACCTACATCCCCTGTTGTTTGGACTTAGAAATTTTTCAATTGAATACACACTGAGATGCCTTGGTCTATAAGATTGTCACCTATCTATACCTACATCCCCTCTTGTTTGGACTTAGAAATTTTTCAATTAAATACACTCTGAGATGCTTTGGTCTATAAGATTGTCACCTATCTATACCTACATCCCCTCTTGTTTGGACTTAGAAATTTTTCACTTGAATACACTCTGAGATGCTTTGGTCTATAAGATTGTCACCTATCTATACCTACATCCCCTCTTGTTTGGACTTAGAAATTTTTCACTTGAATACACTCTGAGATGCTTTGGTCTATAAGATTGTCACCTATCTATACCTACATCCCCTCTTGTTTGGACTTAGAAATTTTTCACTTGAATACACTCTGAGATGCTTTGGTCTATAAGATTGTTACCTATCGATACCTACATCCCCTCTTGTTTGGACTTAGAAATTTTTCAATTGAATACACTCTGAGATGCTTTGGTCTATAAGATTGTCACCTATCTATACCTACATCCCCTCTTGTTTGGGCTTAGAAATTTTTCAATTGAATACACGCCGAGATGCCTCGGTCTATAAGATTGTCACCTATCTATACCTACATCCCCTCTTGTTTGGACTTAGAAATTTTTCAATTGAATACACGCTGAGATGCCTTGGTCTATAAGATTGCCATCCATCAATACCTACATCCCCTCTTGTTTGGACTTAGAAATTTTTCAATTGAATACACTCTGAGATGCTTTGGTCTATAAGATTGTCACCTATCTATACCTACATCCCCTCTTGTTTGGACTTAGAAATTTTTAAATTGAATACACTCTGAGATGCTTTGGTCTATAAGATTGTCACCTATCTATACCTACATCCCCTCTTGTTTGGACTTAGAAATTTTTCAATTAAATACACTCTGAGATGCTTTGGTCTATAAGATTGTCACCTATCTATACCTACATCCCCTCTTGTTTGGACTTAGAATTTTTTCAATTGAATACACTCTGAGATGCTTTGGTCTATAAGATTGTCACCTATCTATACCTACATCCCCTCTTGTTTGGGCTTAGAAATTTTTCAATTGAATACACGCCGAGATGCCTCGGTCTATAAGATTGTCACCTATCTATACCTACATCCCCTCTTGTTTGGACTTAGAAATTTTTCAATTGAATACACGCTGAGATGCCTTGGTCTATAAGATTGCCATCCATCAATACCTACATCCCCTCTTGTTTGGACTTAGAAATTTTTCAATTGAATACACTCTGAGATGCTTTGGTCTATAAGATTGTCACCTATCTATACCTACATCCCCTCTTGTTTGGACTTAGAAATTTTTCAATTGAATACACTCTGAGATGCTTTGGTCTATAAGATTGTCACCTATCTATACCTACATCCCCTCTTGTTTGGACTTAGAAATTTTTAAATTGAATACACTCTGAGATGCTTTGGTCTATAAGATTGTCACCTATCTATACCTACATCCCCTCTTGTTTGGACTTAGAAATTTTTCAATTAAATACACTCTGAGATGCTTTGGTCTATAAGATTGTCACCTATCTATACCTACATCCCCTCTTGTTTGGACTTAGAAATTTTTCAATTGAATACACGCTGAGATGCTTTGGTCTATAAGATTGTCACCTATCTATACCTACATCCCCTCTTGTTTTGACTTAGAAATTTTTCAATTGAATACACACTGAGATGCTTTGGTCTATAAGATTGTCACCTATCTATACCTACATCCCCTCTTGTTTGGACTTAGAAATTTTTCAATTGAATACACGCTGAGATGCTTTGGTCTATAAGATTGTCACCTATCTATACCTACATCCCCTCTTGTTTGGACTTAGAATTTTTTCAATTGAATACACTCTGAGATGCTTTGGTCTACAAGATTGTCACCTATCTATACCTACATCCCCTCTTGTTTGGACTTAGAAATTTTTCAATTGAATACACGCTGAGATGCCTTGGTCTACAAGATTGTCACCTATCTATACCTACATCCCCTCTTGTTTGGACTTAGAATTCTTTCAATTGAATACACGCTGAGATGCCTTGGTCTACAAGATTACCACCTATCTATACCTACATCCCCTGTTGTTTGGACTTAGAAATTTTTCACTTGAATACACGCTGAGATGCCTTGGTCTATAAGATTGCCACCTATCTATACCTACATCCCCTCTTGTTTGGACTTAGAAATTTTTCAATTGAATACACTCTGAGATGCTTTGGTCTATAAGATTGTCACCTATCTATACCTACATCCCCTCTTGTTTGGACTTAGAAATTTTTCAATTAAATACACTCTGAGATGCTTTGGTCTATAAGATTGTCACCTATCTATACCTACATCCCCTCTTGTTTGGACTTAGAAATTTTTCACTTGAATACACTCTGAGATTCTTTGGTCTATAAGATTGTCACCTATCTATACCTACATCCCCTCTTGTTTGGACTTAGAATTTTTTCAATTGAATACACTCTGAGATGCTTTGGTCTATAAGATTGTCACCTATCTATACCTACATCCCCTCTTGTTTGGGCTTAGAAATTTTTCAATTGAATACACGCCGAGATGCCTCGGTCTATAAGATTGTCACCTATCTATACCTACATCCCCTCTTGTTTGGACTTAGAAATTTTTCAATTGAATACACGCTGAGATGCCTTGGTCTATAAGATTGTCACCTATCTATACCTACATCCCCTCTTGTTTGGACTTAGAAATTTTTCAATTGAATACACGCTGAGATGCCTTGGTCTATAAGATTGTCACCTATCTATACCTACATCCCCTCTTTTTTGGACTTAGAATTTTTTCAATTGAATACACTCTGAGATGCTTTGGTCTATAAGATTGTCACCTATCTATACCTACATCCCCTCTTGTTTGGACTTAGAAATTTTTCAATTGAATACACGCTGAGATGCCTTGGTCTATAAGATTGTCACCTATCTATACCTACATCCCCTCTTGTTTGGACTTAGAATTTATTCAATTGAATACACTCTGAGATGCTTTGGTCTACAAGATTGTCACCTATCTATACCTACATCCCCTCTTGTTTGGACTTAGAAATTTTTCAATTGAATACACTCTGAGATGCTTTGGTCTATAAGATTGTCACCTATCTATACCTACATCCCCTTTTGTTTGGACTTAGAATTTTTTCAATTGAATACACTCTGAGATGCTTTGGTCTACAAGATTGTCACCTATCTATACCTACATCCCCTGTTGTTTGGACTTAGAATTTTTTCAATTGAATACACTCTGAGATGCTTTGGTCTACAAGATTGTCACCTATCTATACCTACATCCCCTCTTGTTTTGACTCAGAATTTTTTCAATTGAATACACTCTGAGATGCTTTGGTCTACAAGATTGTCACCTATCTATACCTACATCCCCTCTTGTTTGGACTTAGAATTTTTTCAATTGAATACACTCTGAGATGCTTTGGTCTACAAGATTGTCACCTATCTATACCTACATCCGCTCTTGTTTGGACTTAGAATTTTTTCAATTGAATACACGCTGAGATGCCTTGGTCTATAAGATTGTCACCTATCTATACCTACATCCCCTGTTGTTTGGACTTAGAAATTTTTCAATTGAATACACTCTGAGATGCTTTGGTCTATAAGATTGTCACCTATCTATACCTACATCCCCTCTTGTTTGGACTTAGAAATTTTTCAATTGAATACACGCTGAGATGCCTTGGTCTATAAGATTGTCACCTATCTATACCTACATCCCCTCTTTTTTGGACTTAGAAATTTTTCAATTGAATACACTCTGAGATGCTTTGGTCTATAAGATTGTCACCTATCTATACCTACATCCCCTCTTGTTTGGACTTAGAATTTTTTCAATTGAATACACTCTGAGATGCTTTGGTCTACAAGATTGTCACCTATCTATACCTACATCCCCTCTTGTTTGGACTTAGAATTTTTTCAATTGAATACACTCTGAGATGCTTTGGTCTACAAGATTGTCACCTATCTATACCTACATCCCCTCTTGTTTGGACTTAGAAATTTTTCAATTGAATACACGCTGAGATGCCTTGGTCTATAAGATTGCACTCTATCAATACCTACATCCCCTCTTGTTTGGACTTAGAAATTTTTCAATTGAATACACTCTGAGATGCTTTGGTCTATAAGATTGTCACCTATCTATACCTACATCCCCTCTTGTTTGGACTTAGAATTTTTTCAATTGAATACACGCTGAGATGCTTTGGTCTACAAGATTGTCACCTATCTATACCTACATCCCCTGTTGTTTGGACTTAGAAATTTTTCAATTGAATACACTCTGAGATGCTTTGGTCTATAAGATTGTCACCTATCTATACCTACATCCCCTCTTGTTTGGACTTCGAAATTTTTCACTTGAATACACGCTGAGATGCCTTGGTCTACAAGATTGTCACCTATCTATACCTACATCCCCTCTTGTTTGGACTTAGAAATTTTTCACTTGAATACACACTGAGATGCCTTGGTCTATAAGATTGTCACCTATCTATACCTACATCGCCTCTTGTTTGGACTTAGAAATTTTTCACTTGAATACACGCTGAGATGCCTTGGTCTACAAGATTGCAACCTATCTATACCTACATCCCCTCTTGTTTGGACTTAGAAATTTTTCACTTAAATACACGCTGAGATGCCTTGGTCTACAAGATTGTCACCTATCTATACCTACATCCCCTCTTGTTTGGACTTAGAAATTTTTCACTTGAATACACGCTGAGATGCCTTGGTCTATAAGATTGTCACCTATCTATACCTACAACCCCTCTTGTTTGGACTTAGAAATTCTTCACTTGAATACACGCTGAGATGCCTTGGTCTATAAGATTGCACTCTATCAATACCTACATCCCCTCTTGTTTGGACTTAGAAATTTTTCAATTGAATACACGCTGAGATGCCTTGGTCTATAAGATTGTCACCTATCTATACCTACATCCCCTCTTGTTTGGACTTAGAAATTTTTCACTTGAATACACGCTGAGATGCCTTGGTCTATAAGATTGTCACCTATCTATACCTACATCCCCTCTTGTTTGGACTTAGAATTTTTTCAATTGAATACACTCTGAGATGCTTTGGTCTATAAGATTGTCACCTATCTATACCTACATCCCCTCTTGTTTGGACTTAGAATTTTTTCAATTGAATACACGCTGAGATGCTTTGGTCTATAAGATTGTCACCTATCTATACCTACATCCCCTCTTGTTTGGACTTAGAATTTTTTCAATTGAATACACTCTGAGATGCTTTGGTCTACAAGATTGTCACCTATCTATACCTACATCCCCTCTTGTTTGGACTTAGAATTTTTTCAATTGAATACACTCTGAGATGCTTTGGTCTATAAGATTGTCACCTATCTATACCTACATCCCCTCTTGTTTGGACTTAGAAATTTTTCACTTGAATACACGCTGAGATGCCTTGGTCTACAAGATTGCCACCTATCTATACCTACATCCCCTCTTGTTTGGACTTAGAAATTTTTCACTTGAATACACGCTGAGATGCCTTGGTCTATAAGATTGCCACCTATCTATACCTACATCCCCTCTTGTTTGGACTTAGAAATTTTTCAATTGAATACACTCTGAGATGCTTTGGTCTATAAGATTGTCACCTATCTATACCTACATCCCCTCTTGTTTGGACTTAGAATTTTTTCAATTGAATACACGCTGAGATGCCTTGGTCTATAAGATTGTCACCTATCTATACCTACATCCCCCCCTTGTTTGGACTTAGAATTTTTTCAATTGAATACACGCTGAGATGCCTTGGTCTATAAGAATGTCACCTATCTATACCTACATCCCCTCTTGTTTGGACTTACAATTTTTTCAATTGAATACACGCTGAGATGCCTTGGTCTATAAGATTGTCACCTATCTATACCTACATCCCCTCTTGTTTGGACTTAGAAATTTTTCAATTGAATACACTCTGAGATGCTTTGGTCTATAAGATTGTCACCTATCTATACCTACATCCCCTCTTGTTTGGACTTAGAATTTTTTCAATTGAATACACTCTGAGATGCTTTGGTCTATAAGATTGCCACCTATCTATACCTACATCCCCTCTTGTTTGGACTTAGAACTTTTTCAATTGAATACACTCTGAGATGCTTTGGTCTATAAGATTGTCACCTATCTATACCTACATCCCCTCTTGTTTGGACTTAGAAATTTTTCACTTGAATACACGCTGAGATGCCTTGGTCTACAAGATTGCCACCTATCTATACCTACATCCCCTCTTGTTTGGACTTAGAAATTTTTCACTTGAATACACGCTGAGATGCCTTGGTCTATAAGATTGCCACCTATCTATACCTACATCCCCTCTTGTTTGGACTTAGAAATTTTTCAATTGAATACACTCTGAGATGCTTTGGTCTATAAGATTGTCACCTATCTATACCTACATCCCCCCCTTGTTTGGACTTAGAATTTTTTCAATTGAATACACGCTGAGATGCCTTGGTCTATAAGAATGTCACCTATCTATACCTACATCCCCTCTTGTTTGGACTTACAATTTTTTCAATTGAATACACGCTGAGATGCCTTGGTCTATAAGATTGTCACCTATCTATACCTACATCCCCCCCTTGTTTGGACTTAGAATTTTTTCAATTGAATACACGCTGAGATGCCTTGGTCTATAAGAATGTCACCTATCTATACCTACATCCCCTCTTGTTTGGACTTACAATTTTTTCAATTGAATACACGCTGAGATGCCTTGGTCTATAAGATTGTCACCTATCTATACCTACATCCCCTCTTGTTTGGACTTAGAAATTTTTCAATTGAATACACTCTGAGATGCTTTGGTCTATAAGATTGTCACCTATCTATACCTACATCCCCTCTTGTTTGGACTTAGAATTTTTTCAATTGAATACACTCTGAGATGCTTTGGTCTACAAGATTGTCACCTATCTATACCTACATCCCCTCTTGTTTGGACTTAGAAATTTTTCAATTGAATACACTCTGAGATGCTTTGGTCTATAAGATTGTCACCTATCTATACCTACATCCCCTCTTGTTTGGACTTAGAAATTTTTCAATTGAATACACGCTGAGATGCCTTGGTCTATAAGATTGTCACCTATCTATACCTACATCCCCTCTTGTTTTGACTTAGAATTTTTTCAATTGAATACACTCTGAGATGCTTTGGTCTACAAGATTGTCACCAATCTATACCTACATCCCCTCTTGTTTGGACTTAGAATTTTTTCAATTGAATACACTCTGAGATGCTTTGGTCTACAAGATTGTCACCTATCTATACCTACATCCCCTCTTGTTTGGACTTAGAATTTTTTCAATTGAATACACGCTGAGATGCCTTGGTCTATAAGATTGTCACCTATCTATACCTACATCCCCTCTTGTTTGGACTTAGAAATTTTTCAATTGAATACACGCTGAGATGCCTTGGTCTATAAGATTGTCACCTATCTATACCTACATCCCCTCTTGTTTGGACTTAGAAATTTTTCAATTGAATACACGCTGAGATGCCTTGGTCTATAAGATTGTCACCTATCTATACCTACATCCCCTCTTTTTTGGACTTAGAAATTTTTCAATTGAATACACTCTGAGATGCTTTGGTCTATAAGATTGTCACCTATCTATACCTACATCCCCTCTTGTTTGGACTTAGAATTTTTTCAATTGAATACACTCTGAGATGCTTTGGTCTACAAGATTGTCACCTATCTATACCTACATCCCCTCTTGTTTGGACTTAGAAATTTTTCAATTGAATACACGCTGAGATGCCTTGGTCTATAAGATTGCACTCTATCAATACCTACATCCCCTCTTGTTTGGACTTAGAAATTTTTCAATTGAATACACTCTGAGATGCTTTGGTCTATAAGATTGTCACCTATCTATACCTACATCCCCTCTTGTTTGGACTTAGAATTTTTTCAATTGAATACACGCTGAGATGCTTTGGTCTACAAGATTGTCACCTATCTATACCTACATCCCCTGTTGTTTGGACTTAGAAATTTTTCAATTGAATACACTCTGAGATGCTTTGGTCTATAAGATTGTCACCTATCTATACCTACATCCCCTCTTGTTTGGACTTCGAAATTTTTCACTTGAATACACGCTGAGATGCCTTGGTCTACAAGATTGTCACCTATCTATACCTACATCCCCTCTTGTTTGGACTTAGAAATTTTTCAATTGAATACACACTGAGATGCCTTGGTCTATAAGATTGTCACCTATCTATACCTACATCCCCTCTTGTTTGGACTTAGAAATTTTTCACTTGAATACACGCTGAGATGCCTTGGTCTACAAGATTGCAACCTATCTATACCTACATCCCCTCTTGTTTGGACTTAGAAATTTTTCACTTGAATACACGCTGAGATGCCTTGGTCTACAAGATTGTCACCTATCTATACCTACATCCCCTCTTGTTTGGACTTAGAATTTTTTCAATTGAATACACGCTGAGATGCTTTGGTCTATAAGATTGTCACCTATCTATACCTACATCCCCTCTTGTTTGGACTTAGAATTTTTTCAATTGAATACACTCTGAGATGCTTTGGTCTACAAGATTGTCACCTATCTATACCTACATCCCCTCTTGTTTGGACTTAGAATTTTTTCAATTGAATACACTCTGAGATGCTTTGGTCTATAAGATTGCCACCTATCTATACCTACATCCCCTCTTGTTTGGACTTAGAACTTTTTCAATTGAATACACTCTGAGATGCTTTGGTCTATAAGATTGTCACCTATCTATACCTACATCCCCTCTTGTTTGGACTTAGAAATTTTTCACTTGAATACACGCTGAGATGCCTTGGTCTACAAGAGTGCCACCTATCTATACCTACATCCCCTCTTGTTTGGACTTAGAAATTTTTCACTTGAATACACGCTGAGATGCCTTGGTCTATAAGATTGCCACCTATCTATACCTACATCCCCTCTTGTTTGGACTTAGAAATTTTTCAATTGAATACACTCTGAGATGCTTTGGTCTATAAGATTGTCACCTATCTATACCTACATCCCCTCTTGTTTGGACTTAGAATTTTTTCAATTGAATACACGCTGAGATGCCTTGGTCTATAAGATTGTCACCTATCTATACCTACATCCCCCCCTTGTTTGGACTTAGAATTTTTTCAATTGAATACACGCTGAGATGCCTTGGTCTATAAGAATGTCACCTATCTATACCTACATCCCCTCTTGTTTGGACTTACAATTTTTTCAATTGAATACACGCTGAGATGCCTTGGTCTATAAGATTGTCACCTATCTATACCTACATCCCCTCTTGTTTGGACTTAGAAATTTTTCAATTGAATACACTCTGAGATGCTTTGGTCTATAAGATTGTCACCTATCTATACCTACATCCCCTCTTGTTTGGACTTAGAATTTTTTCAATTGAATACACGCTGAGATGCCTTGGTCTATAAGAATGTCACCTATCTATACCTACATCCCCTCTTGTTTGGACTTACAATTTTTTCAATTGAATACACGCTGAGATGCCTTGGTCTATAAGATTGTCACCTATCTATACCTACATCCCCTCTTGTTTGGACTTAGAAATTTTTCAATTGAATACACTCTGAGATGCTTTGGTCTATAAGATTGTCACCTATCTATACCTACATCCCCTCTTGTTTGGACTTAGAATTTTTTCAATTGAATACACTCTGAGATGCTTTGGTCTACAAGATTGTCACCTATCTATACCTACATCCCCTCTTGTTTGGACTTAGAAATTTTTCACTTGAATACACTCTGAGATGCTTTGGTCTATAAGATTGTCACCTATCTATACCTACATCCCCTCTTGTTTGGACTTAGAAATTTTTCACTTGAATACACTCTGAGATGCTTTGGTCTATAAGATTGTTACCTATCGATACCTACATCCCCTCTTGTTTGGACTTAGAAATTTTTCAATTGAATACACTCTGAGATGCTTTGGTCTATAAGATTGTCACCTATCTATACCTACATCCCCTCTTGTTTGGGCTTAGAAATTTTTCAATTGAATACACGCCGAGATGCCTCGGTCTATAAGATTGTCACCTATCTATACCTACATCCCCTCTTGTTTGGACTTAGAAATTTTTCAATTGAATACACGCTGAGATGCCTTGGTCTATAAGATTGCCATCCATCAATACCTACATCCCCTCTTGTTTGGACTTAGAAATTTTTCAATTGAATACACTCTGAGATGCTTTGGTCTATAAGATTGTCACCTATCTATACCTACATCCCCTCTTGTTTGGACTTAGAAATTTTTCAATTGAATACACTCTGAGATGCTTTGGTCTATAAGATTGTCACCTATCTATACCTACATCCCCTCTTGTTTGGACTTAGAAATTTTTCAATTAAATACACTCTGAGATGCTTTGGTCTATAAGATTGTCACCTATCTATACCTACATCCCCTCTTGTTTGGACTTAGAATTTTTTCAATTGAATACACTCTGAGATGCTTTGGTCTATAAGATTGTCACCTATCTATACCTACATCCCCTCTTGTTTGGGCTTAGAAATTTTTCAATTGAATACACGCCGAGATGCCTCGGTCTATAAGATTGTCACCTATCTATACCTACATCCCCTCTTGTTTGGACTTAGAAATTTTTCAATTGAATACACGCTGAGATGCCTTGGTCTATAAGATTGCCATCCATCAATACCTACATCCCCTCTTGTTTGGACTTAGAAATTTTTCAATTGAATACACTCTGAGATGCTTTGGTCTATAAGATTGTCACCTATCTATACCTACATCCCCTCTTGTTTGGACTTAGAAATTTTTCAATTGAATACACTCTGAGATGCTTTGGTCTATAAGATTGTCACCTATCTATACCTACATCCCCTCTTGTTTGGACTTAGAAATTTTTAAATTGAATACACTCTGAGATGCTTTGGTCTATAAGATTGTCACCTATCTATACCTACATCCCCTCTTGTTTGGACTTAGAAATTTTTCAATTAAATACACTCTGAGATGCTTTGGTCTATAAGATTGTCACCTATCTATACCTACATCCCCTCTTGTTTGGACTTAGAAATTTTTCAATTGAATACACGCTGAGATGCTTTGGTCTATAAGATTGTCACCTATCTATACCTACATCCCCTCTTGTTTTGACTTAGAAATTTTTCAATTGAATACACACTGAGATGCTTTGGTCTATAAGATTGTCACCTATCTATACCTACATCCCCTCTTGTTTGGACTTAGAAATTTTTCAATTGAATACACGCTGAGATGCTTTGGTCTATAAGATTGTCACCTATCTATACCTACATCCCCTCTTGTTTGGACTTAGAATTTTTTCAATTGAATACACTCTGAGATGCTTTGGTCTACAAGATTGTCACCTATCTATACCTACATCCCCTCTTGTTTGGACTTAGAAATTTTTCAATTGAATACACGCTGAGATGCCTTGGTCTACAAGATTGTCACCTATCTATACCTACATCCCCTCTTGTTTGGACTTAGAATTCTTTCAATTGAATACACGCTGAGATGCCTTGGTCTACAAGATTACCACCTATCTATACCTACATCCCCTGTTGTTTGGACTTAGAAATTTTTCACTTGAATACACGCTGAGATGCCTTGGTCTATAAGATTGCCACCTATCTATACCTACATCCCCTCTTGTTTGGACTTAGAACTTTTTCAATTGAATACACTCTGAGATGCTTTGGTCTATAAGATTGTCACCTATCTATACCTACATCCCCTCTTGTTTGGACTTAGAAATTTTTCAATTAAATACACTCTGAGATGCTTTGGTCTATAAGATTGTCACCTATCTATACCTACATCCCCTCTTGTTTGGACTTAGAAATTTTTCACTTGAATACACTCTGAGATTCTTTGGTCTATAAGATTGTCACCTATCTATACCTACATCCCCTCTTGTTTGGACTTAGAATTTTTTCAATTGAATACACTCTGAGATGCTTTGGTCTATAAGATTGTCACCTATCTATACCTACATCCCCTCTTGTTTGGGCTTAGAAATTTTTCAATTGAATACACGCCGAGATGCCTCGGTCTATAAGATTGTCACCTATCTATACCTACATCCCCTCTTGTTTGGACTTAGAAATTTTTCAATTGAATACACGCTGAGATGCCTTGGTCTATAAGATTGTCACCTATCTATACCTACATCCCCTCTTGTTTGGACTTAGAAATTTTTCAATTGAATACACGCTGAGATGCCTTGGTCTATAAGATTGTCACCTATCTATACCTACATCCCCTCTTTTTTGGACTTAGAATTTTTTCAATTGAATACACTCTGAGATGCTTTGGTCTATAAGATTGTCACCTATCTATACCTACATCCCCTCTTGTTTGGACTTAGAAATTTTTCAATTGAATACACGCTGAGATGCCTTGGTCTATAAGATTGTCACCTATCTATACCTACATCCCCTCTTGTTTGGACTTAGAATTTATTCAATTGAATACACTCTGAGATGCTTTGGTCTACAAGATTGTCACCTATCTATACCTACATCCCCTCTTGTTTGGACTTAGAAATTTTTCAATTGAATACACTCTGAGATGCTTTGGTCTATAAGATTGTCACCTATCTATACCTACATCCCCTTTTGTTTGGACTTAGAATTTTTTCAATTGAATACACTCTGAGATGCTTTGGTCTACAAGATTGTCACCTATCTATACCTACATCCCCTGTTGTTTGGACTTAGAATTTTTTCAATTGAATACACTCTGAGATGCTTTGGTCTACAAGATTGTCACCTATCTATACCTACATCCCCTCTTGTTTTGACTCAGAATTTTTTCAATTGAATACACTCTGAGATGCTTTGGTCTACAAGATTGTCACCTATCTATACCTACATCCCCTCTTGTTTGGACTTAGAATTTTTTCAATTGAATACACTCTGAGATGCTTTGGTCTACAAGATTGTCACCTATCTATACCTACATCCGCTCTTGTTTGGACTTAGAATTTTTTCAATTGAATACACGCTGAGATGCCTTGGTCTATAAGATTGTCACCTATCTATACCTACATCCCCTGTTGTTTGGACTTAGAAATTTTTCAATTGAATACACTCTGAGATGCTTTGGTCTATAAGATTGTCACCTATCTATACCTACATCCCCTCTTGTTTGGACTTAGAAATTTTTCAATTGAATACACGCTGAGATGCCTTGGTCTATAAGATTGTCACCTATCTATACCTACATCCCCTCTTTTTTGGACTTAGAAATTTTTCAATTGAATACACTCTGAGATGCTTTGGTCTATAAGATTGTCACCTATCTATACCTACATCCCCTCTTGTTTGGACTTAGAATTTTTTCAATTGAATACACTCTGAGATGCTTTGGTCTACAAGATTGTCACCTATCTATACCTACATCCCCTCTTGTTTGGACTTAGAATTTTTTCAATTGAATACACTCTGAGATGCTTTGGTCTACAAGATTGTCACCTATCTATACCTACATCCCCTCTTGTTTGGACTTAGAAATTTTTCAATTGAATACACGCTGAGATGCCTTGGTCTATAAGATTGCACTCTATCAATACCTACATCCCCTCTTGTTTGGACTTAGAAATTTTTCAATTGAATACACTCTGAGATGCTTTGGTCTATAAGATTGTCACCTATCTATACCTACATCCCCTCTTGTTTGGACTTAGAATTTTTTCAATTGAATACACGCTGAGATGCTTTGGTCTACAAGATTGTCACCTATCTATACCTACATCCCCTGTTGTTTGGACTTAGAAATTTTTCAATTGAATACACTCTGAGATGCTTTGGTCTATAAGATTGTCACCTATCTATACCTACATCCCCTCTTGTTTGGACTTCGAAATTTTTCACTTGAATACACGCTGAGATGCCTTGGTCTACAAGATTGTCACCTATCTATACCTACATCCCCTCTTGTTTGGACTTAGAAATTTTTCACTTGAATACACACTGAGATGCCTTGGTCTATAAGATTGTCACCTATCTATACCTACATCGCCTCTTGTTTGGACTTAGAAATTTTTCACTTGAATACACGCTGAGATGCCTTGGTCTACAAGATTGCAACCTATCTATACCTACATCCCCTCTTGTTTGGACTTAGAAATTTTTCACTTAAATACACGCTGAGATGCCTTGGTCTACAAGATTGTCACCTATCTATACCTACATCCCCTCTTGTTTGGACTTAGAAATTTTTCACTTGAATACACGCTGAGATGCCTTGGTCTATAAGATTGTCACCTATCTATACCTACAACCCCTCTTGTTTGGACTTAGAAATTCTTCACTTGAATACACGCTGAGATGCCTTGGTCTATAAGATTGCACTCTATCAATACCTACATCCCCTCTTGTTTGGACTTAGAAATTTTTCAATTGAATACACGCTGAGATGCCTTGGTCTATAAGATTGTCACCTATCTATACCTACATCCCCTCTTGTTTGGACTTAGAAATTTTTCACTTGAATACACGCTGAGATGCCTTGGTCTATAAGATTGTCACCTATCTATACCTACATCCCCTCTTGTTTGGACTTAGAATTTTTTCAATTGAATACACTCTGAGATGCTTTGGTCTATAAGATTGTCACCTATCTATACCTACATCCCCTCTTGTTTGGACTTAGAATTTTTTCAATTGAATACACGCTGAGATGCTTTGGTCTATAAGATTGTCACCTATCTATACCTACATCCCCTCTTGTTTGGACTTAGAATTTTTTCAATTGAATACACTCTGAGATGCTTTGGTCTACAAGATTGTCACCTATCTATACCTACATCCCCTCTTGTTTGGACTTAGAATTTTTTCAATTGAATACACTCTGAGATGCTTTGGTCTATAAGATTGTCACCTATCTATACCTACATCCCCTCTTGTTTGGACTTAGAAATTTTTCACTTGAATACACGCTGAGATGCCTTGGTCTACAAGATTGCCACCTATCTATACCTACATCCCCTCTTGTTTGGACTTAGAAATTTTTCACTTGAATACACGCTGAGATGCCTTGGTCTATAAGATTGCCACCTATCTATACCTACATCCCCTCTTGTTTGGACTTAGAAATTTTTCAATTGAATACACTCTGAGATGCTTTGGTCTATAAGATTGTCACCTATCTATACCTACATCCCCTCTTGTTTGGACTTAGAATTTTTTCAATTGAATACACGCTGAGATGCCTTGGTCTATAAGATTGTCACCTATCTATACCTACATCCCCCCCTTGTTTGGACTTAGAATTTTTTCAATTGAATACACGCTGAGATGCCTTGGTCTATAAGAATGTCACCTATCTATACCTACATCCCCTCTTGTTTGGACTTACAATTTTTTCAATTGAATACACGCTGAGATGCCTTGGTCTATAAGATTGTCACCTATCTATACCTACATCCCCTCTTGTTTGGACTTAGAAATTTTTCAATTGAATACACTCTGAGATGCTTTGGTCTATAAGATTGTCACCTATCTATACCTACATCCCCTCTTGTTTGGACTTAGAATTTTTTCAATTGAATACACTCTGAGATGCTTTGGTCTATAAGATTGCCACCTATCTATACCTACATCCCCTCTTGTTTGGACTTAGAACTTTTTCAATTGAATACACTCTGAGATGCTTTGGTCTATAAGATTGTCACCTATCTATACCTACATCCCCTCTTGTTTGGACTTAGAAATTTTTCACTTGAATACACGCTGAGATGCTTTGGTCTATAAGATTGTCACCTATCTATACCTACATCCCCTCTTGTTTGGACTTAGAATTTTTTCAATTGAATACACTCTGAGATGCTTTGGTCTACAAGATTGTCACCTATCTATACCTACATCCCCTTTTGTTTGGACTTAGAAATTTTTCAATTGAATACACTCTGAGATGCTTTGGTCTATAAGATTGTCACCTATCTATACCTACATCCCCTCTTGTTTGGACTTAGAAATTTTTCAATTGAATACACGCTGAGATGCCTTGGTCTATAAGATTGTCACCTATCTATACCTACATCCCCTCTTGTTTTGACTTAGAATTTTTTCAATTGAATACACTCTGAGATGCTTTGGTCTACAAGATTGTCACCAATCTATACCTACATCCCCTCTTGTTTGGACTTAGAATTTTTTCAATTGAATACACTCTGAGATGCTTTGGTCTACAAGATTGTCACCTATCTATACCTACATCCCCTCTTGTTTGGACTTAGAATTTTTTCAATTGAATACACGCTGAGATGCCTTGGTCTATAAGATTGTCACCTATCTATACCTACATCCCCTCTTGTTTGGACTTAGAAATTTTTCAATTGAATACACGCTGAGATGCCTTGGTCTATAAGATTGTCACCTATCTATACCTACATCCCCTCTTGTTTGGACTTAGAAATTTTTCAATTGAATACACGCTGAGATGCCTTGGTCTATAAGATTGTCACCTATCTATACCTACATCCCCTCTTTTTTGGACTTAGAAATTTTTCAATTGAATACACTCTGAGATGCTTTGGTCTATAAGATTGTCACCTATCTATACCTACATCCCCTCTTGTTTGGACTTAGAATTTTTTCAATTGAATACACTCTGAGATGCTTTGGTCTACAAGATTGTCACCTATCTATACCTACATCCCCTCTTGTTTGGACTTAGAAATTTTTCAATTGAATACACGCTGAGATGCCTTGGTCTATAAGATTGCACTCTATCAATACCTACATCCCCTCTTGTTTGGACTTAGAAATTTTTCAATTGAATACACTCTGAGATGCTTTGGTCTATAAGATTGTCACCTATCTATACCTACATCCCCTCTTGTTTGGACTTAGAATTTTTTCAATTGAATACACGCTGAGATGCTTTGGTCTACAAGATTGTCACCTATCTATACCTACATCCCCTGTTGTTTGGACTTAGAAATTTTTCAATTGAATACACTCTGAGATGCTTTGGTCTATAAGATTGTCACCTATCTATACCTACATCCCCTCTTGTTTGGACTTCGAAATTTTTCACTTGAATACACGCTGAGATGCCTTGGTCTACAAGATTGTCACCTATCTATACCTACATCCCCTCTTGTTTGGACTTAGAAATTTTTCAATTGAATACACACTGAGATGCCTTGGTCTATAAGATTGTCACCTATCTATACCTACATCCCCTCTTGTTTGGACTTAGAAATTTTTCACTTGAATACACGCTGAGATGCCTTGGTCTACAAGATTGCAACCTATCTATACCTACATCCCCTCTTGTTTGGACTTAGAAATTTTTCACTTGAATACACGCTGAGATGCCTTGGTCTACAAGATTGTCACCTATCTATACCTACATCCCCTCTTGTTTGGACTTAGAATTTTTTCAATTGAATACACGCTGAGATGCTTTGGTCTATAAGATTGTCACCTATCTATACCTACATCCCCTCTTGTTTGGACTTAGAATTTTTTCAATTGAATACACTCTGAGATGCTTTGGTCTACAAGATTGTCACCTATCTATACCTACATCCCCTCTTGTTTGGACTTAGAATTTTTTCAATTGAATACACTCTGAGATGCTTTGGTCTATAAGATTGCCACCTATCTATACCTACATCCCCTCTTGTTTGGACTTAGAACTTTTTCAATTGAATACACTCTGAGATGCTTTGGTCTATAAGATTGTCACCTATCTATACCTACATCCCCTCTTGTTTGGACTTAGAAATTTTTCACTTGAATACACGCTGAGATGCCTTGGTCTACAAGAGTGCCACCTATCTATACCTACATCCCCTCTTGTTTGGACTTAGAAATTTTTCACTTGAATACACGCTGAGATGCCTTGGTCTATAAGATTGCCACCTATCTATACCTACATCCCCTCTTGTTTGGACTTAGAAATTTTTCAATTGAATACACTCTGAGATGCTTTGGTCTATAAGATTGTCACCTATCTATACCTACATCCCCTCTTGTTTGGACTTAGAATTTTTTCAATTGAATACACGCTGAGATGCCTTGGTCTATAAGATTGTCACCTATCTATACCTACATCCCCCCCTTGTTTGGACTTAGAATTTTTTCAATTGAATACACGCTGAGATGCCTTGGTCTATAAGAATGTCACCTATCTATACCTACATCCCCTCTTGTTTGGACTTACAATTTTTTCAATTGAATACACGCTGAGATGCCTTGGTCTATAAGATTGTCACCTATCTATACCTACATCCCCTCTTGTTTGGACTTAGAAATTTTTCAATTGAATACACTCTGAGATGCTTTGGTCTATAAGATTGTCACCTATCTATACCTACATCCCCTCTTGTTTGGACTTAGAATTTTTTCAATTGAATACACTCTGAGATGCTTTGGTCTATAAGATTGCCACCTATCTATACCTACATCCCCTCTTGTTTGGACTTAGAACTTTTTCAATTGAATACACTCTGAGATGCTTTGGTCTATAAGATTGTCACCTATCTATACCTACATCCCCTCTTGTTTGGACTTAGAAATTTTTCACTTGAATACACGCTGAGATGCCTTGGTCTACAAGATTGCCACCTATCTATACCTACATCCCCTCTTGTTTGGACTTAGAAATTTTTCACTTGAATACACGCTGAGATGCCTTGGTCTATAAGATTGCCACCTATCTATACCTACATCCCCTCTTGTTTGGACTTAGAATTTTTTCAATTGAATACACTCTGAGATGCTTTGGTCTACAAGATTGTCACCTATCTATACCTACATCCGCTCTTGTTTGGACTTAGAATTTTTTCAATTGAATACACGCTGAGATGCCTTGGTCTATAAGATTGTCACCTATCTATACCTACATCCCCTGTTGTTTGGACTTAGAAATTTTTCAATTGAATACACTCTGAGATGCTTTGGTCTATAAGATTGTCACCTATCTATACCTACATCCCCTCTTGTTTGGACTTAGAAATTTTTCAATTGAATACACGCTGAGATGCCTTGGTCTATAAGATTGTCACCTATCTATACCTACATCCCCTCTTTTTTGGACTTAGAAATTTTTCAATTGAATACACTCTGAGATGCTTTGGTCTATAAGATTGTCACCTATCTATACCTACATCCCCTCTTGTTTGGACTTAGAATTTTTTCAATTGAATACACTCTGAGATGCTTTGGTCTACAAGATTGTCACCTATCTATACCTACATCCCCTCTTGTTTGGACTTAGAATTTTTTCAATTGAATACACTCTGAGATGCTTTGGTCTACAAGATTGTCACCTATCTATACCTACATCCCCTCTTGTTTGGACTTAGAAATTTTTCAATTGAATACACGCTGAGATGCCTTGGTCTATAAGATTGCACTCTATCAATACCTACATCCCCTCTTGTTTGGACTTAGAAATTTTTCAATTGAATACACTCTGAGATGCTTTGGTCTATAAGATTGTCACCTATCTATACCTACATCCCCTCTTGTTTGGACTTAGAATTTTTTCAATTGAATACACGCTGAGATGCTTTGGTCTACAAGATTGTCACCTATCTATACCTACATCCCCTGTTGTTTGGACTTAGAAATTTTTCAATTGAATACACTCTGAGATGCTTTGGTCTATAAGATTGTCACCTATCTATACCTACATCCCCTCTTGTTTGGACTTCGAAATTTTTCACTTGAATACACGCTGAGATGCCTTGGTCTACAAGATTGTCACCTATCTATACCTACATCCCCTCTTGTTTGGACTTAGAAATTTTTCACTTGAATACACACTGAGATGCCTTGGTCTATAAGATTGTCACCTATCTATACCTACATCGCCTCTTGTTTGGACTTAGAAATTTTTCACTTGAATACACGCTGAGATGCCTTGGTCTACAAGATTGCAACCTATCTATACCTACATCCCCTCTTGTTTGGACTTAGAAATTTTTCACTTAAATACACGCTGAGATGCCTTGGTCTACAAGATTGTCACCTATCTATACCTACATCCCCTCTTGTTTGGACTTAGAAATTTTTCACTTGAATACACGCTGAGATGCTTTGGTCTATAAGATTGTCACCTATCTATACCTACATCCCCTCTTGTTTGGACTTAGAATTTTTTCAATTGAATACACGCTGAGATGCCTTGGTCTATAAGATTGTCACCTATCTATACCTACATCCCCCCCTTGTTTGGACTTAGAATTTTTTCAATTGAATACACGCTGAGATGCCTTGGTCTATAAGAATGTCACCTATCTATACCTACATCCCCTCTTGTTTGGACTTACAATTTTTTCAATTGAATACACGCTGAGATGCCTTGGTCTATAAGATTGTCACCTATCTATACCTACATCCCCTCTTGTTTGGACTTAGAAATTTTTCAATTGAATACACTCTGAGATGCTTTGGTCTATAAGATTGTCACCTATCTATACCTACATCCCCTCTTGTTTGGACTTAGAATTTTTTCAATTGAATACACTCTGAGATGCTTTGGTCTATAAGATTGCCACCTATCTATACCTACATCCCCTCTTGTTTGGACTTAGAACTTTTTCAATTGAATACACTCTGAGATGCTTTGGTCTATAAGATTGTCACCTATCTATACCTACATCCCCTCTTGTTTGGACTTAGAAATTTTTCACTTGAATACACGCTGAGATGCCTTGGTCTACAAGATTGCCACCTATCTATACCTACATCCCCTCTTGTTTGGACTTAGAAATTTTTCACTTGAATACACGCTGAGATGCCTTGGTCTATAAGATTGCCACCTATCTATACCTACATCCCCTCTTGTTTGGACTTAGAAATTTTTCAATTGAATACACTCTGAGATGCTTTGGTCTATAAGATTGTCACCTATCTATACCTACATCCCCTCTTGTTTGGACTTAGAATTTTTTCAATTGAATACACGCTGAGATGCCTTGGTCTATAAGATTGTCACCTATCTATACCTACATCCCCCCCTTGTTTGGACTTAGAATTTTTTCAATTGAATACACGCTGAGATGCCTTGGTCTATAAGAATGTCACCTATCTATACCTACATCCCCTCTTGTTTGGACTTACAATTTTTTCAATTGAATACACGCTGAGATGCCTTGGTCTATAAGATTGTCACCTATCTATACCTACATCCCCTCTTGTTTGGACTTAGAAATTTTTCAATTGAATACACTCTGAGATGCTTTGGTCTATAAGATTGTCACCTATCTATACCTACATCCCCTCTTGTTTGGACTTAGAATTTTTTCAATTGAATACACTCTGAGATGCTTTGGTCTACAAGATTGTCACCTATCTATACCTACATCCCCTCTTGTTTGGACTTAGAAATTTTTCAATTGAATACACTCTGAGATGCTTTGGTCTATAAGATTGTCACCTATCTATACCTACATCCCCTCTTGTTTGGACTTAGAAATTTTTCAATTGAATACACGCTGAGATGCCTTGGTCTATAAGATTGTCACCTATCTATACCTACATCCCCTCTTGTTTTGACTTAGAATTTTTTCAATTGAATACACTCTGAGATGCTTTGGTCTACAAGATTGTCACCAATCTATACCTACATCCCCTCTTGTTTGGACTTAGAATTTTTTCAATTGAATACACTCTGAGATGCTTTGGTCTACAAGATTGTCACCTATCTATACCTACATCCCCTCTTGTTTGGACTTAGAATTTTTTCAATTGAATACACGCTGAGATGCCTTGGTCTATAAGATTGTCACCTATCTATACCTACATCCCCTCTTGTTTGGACTTAGAAATTTTTCAATTGAATACACGCTGAGATGCCTTGGTCTATAAGATTGTCACCTATCTATACCTACATCCCCTCTTGTTTGGACTTAGAAATTTTTCAATTGAATACACGCTGAGATGCCTTGGTCTATAAGATTGTCACCTATCTATACCTACATCCCCTCTTTTTTGGACTTAGAAATTTTTCAATTGAATACACTCTGAGATGCCTTGGTCTATAAGATTGTCACCTATCTATACCTACATCCCCTCTTGTTTGGACTTAGAATTTTTTCAATTGAATACACTCTGAGATGCTTTGGTCTACAAGATTGTCACCTATCTATACCTACATCCCCTCTTGTTTGGACTTAGAAATTTTTCAATTGAATACACGCTGAGATGCCTTGGTCTATAAGATTGCACTCTATCAATACCTACATCCCCTCTTGTTTGGACTTAGAAATTTTTCAATTGAATACACTCTGAGATGCTTTGGTCTATAAGATTGTCACCTATCTATACCTACATCCCCTCTTGTTTGGACTTAGAATTTTTTCAATTGAATACACGCTGAGATGCTTTGGTCTACAAGATTGTCACCTATCTATACCTACATCCCCTGTTGTTTGGACTTAGAAATTTTTCAATTGAATACACTCTGAGATGCTTTGGTCTATAAGATTGTCACCTATCTATACCTACATCCCCTCTTGTTTGGACTTCGAAATTTTTCACTTGAATACACGCTGAGATGCCTTGGTCTACAAGATTGTCACCTATCTATACCTACATCCCCTCTTGTTTGGACTTAGAAATTTTTCAATTGAATACACACTGAGATGCCTTGGTCTATAAGATTGTCACCTATCTATACCTACATCCCCTCTTGTTTGGACTTAGAAATTTTTCACTTGAATACACGCTGAGATGCCTTGGTCTACAAGATTGCAACCTATCTATACCTACATCCCCTCTTGTTTGGACTTAGAAATTTTTCACTTGAATACACGCTGAGATGCCTTGGTCTACAAGATTGTCACCTATCTATACCTACATCCCCTCTTGTTTGGACTTAGAATTTTTTCAATTGAATACACGCTGAGATGCTTTGGTCTATAAGATTGTCACCTATCTATACCTACATCCCCTCTTGTTTGGACTTAGAATTTTTTCAATTGAATACACTCTGAGATGCTTTGGTCTACAAGATTGTCACCTATCTATACCTACATCCCCTCTTGTTTGGACTTAGAATTTTTTCAATTGAATACACTCTGAGATGCTTTGGTCTATAAGATTGCCACCTATCTATACCTACATCCCCTCTTGTTTGGACTTAGAACTTTTTCAATTGAATACACTCTGAGATGCTTTGGTCTATAAGATTGTCACCTATCTATACCTACATCCCCTCTTGTTTGGACTTAGAAATTTTTCACTTGAATACACGCTGAGATGCCTTGGTCTACAAGAGTGCCACCTATCTATACCTACATCCCCTCTTGTTTGGACTTAGAAATTTTTCACTTGAATACACGCTGAGATGCCTTGGTCTATAAGATTGCCACCTATCTATACCTACATCCCCTCTTGTTTGGACTTAGAAATTTTTCAATTGAATACACTCTGAGATGCTTTGGTCTATAAGATTGTCACCTATCTATACCTACATCCCCTCTTGTTTGGACTTAGAATTTTTTCAATTGAATACACGCTGAGATGCCTTGGTCTATAAGATTGTCACCTATCTATACCTACATCCCCCCCTTGTTTGGACTTAGAATTTTTTCAATTGAATACACGCTGAGATGCCTTGGTCTATAAGAATGTCACCTATCTATACCTACATCCCCTCTTGTTTGGACTTACAATTTTTTCAATTGAATACACGCTGAGATGCCTTGGTCTATAAGATTGTCACCTATCTATACCTACATCCCCTCTTGTTTGGACTTAGAAATTTTTCAATTGAATACACTCTGAGATGCTTTGGTCTATAAGATTGTCACCTATCTATACCTACATCCCCTCTTGTTTGGACTTAGAATTTTTTCAATTGAATACACTCTGAGATGCTTTGGTCTATAAGATTGCCACCTATCTATACCTACATCCCCTCTTGTTTGGACTTAGAACTTTTTCAATTGAATACACTCTGAGATGCTTTGGTCTATAAGATTGTCACCTATCTATACCTACATCCCCTCTTGTTTGGACTTAGAAATTTTTCACTTGAATACACGCTGAGATGCCTTGGTCTACAAGATTGCCACCTATCTATACCTACATCCCCTCTTGTTTGGACTTAGAAATTTTTCACTTGAATACACGCTGAGATGCCTTGGTCTATAAGATTGCCACCTATCTATACCTACATCCCCTCTTGTTTGGACTTAGAAATTTTTCAATTGAATACACTCTGAGATGCTTTGGTCTATAAGATTGTCACCTATCTATACCTACATCCCCTCTTGTTTGGACTTAGAATTTTTTCAATTGAATACACGCTGAGATGCCTTGGTCTATAAGATTGTCACCTATCTATACCTACATCCCCCCCTTGTTTGGACTTAGAATTTTTTCAATTGAATACACGCTGAGATGCCTTGGTCTATAAGAATGTCACCTATCTATACCTACATCCCCTCTTGTTTGGACTTACAATTTTTTCAATTGAATACACGCTGAGATGCCTTGGTCTATAAGATTGTCACCTATCTATACCTACATCCCCTCTTGTTTGGACTTAGAAATTTTTCAATTGAATACACTCTGAGATGCTTTGGTCTATAAGATTGTCACCTATCTATACCTACATCCCCTCTTGTTTGGACTTAGAATTTTTTCAATTGAATACACTCTGAGATGCTTTGGTCTACAAGATTGTCACCTATCTATACCTACATCCCCTCTTGTTTGGACTTAGAAATTTTTCAATTGAATACACTCTGAGATGCTTTGGTCTATAAGATTGTCACCTATCTATACCTACATCCCCTCTTGTTTGGACTTAGAAATTTTTCAATTGAATACACGCTGAGATGCCTTGGTCTATAAGATTGTCACCTATCTATACCTACATCCCCTCTTGTTTTGACTTAGAATTTTTTCAATTGAATACACTCTGAGATGCTTTGGTCTACAAGATTGTCACCAATCTATACCTACATCCCCTCTTGTTTGGACTTAGAATTTTTTCAATTGAATACACTCTGAGATGCTTTGGTCTACAAGATTGTCACCTATCTATACCTACATCCCCTCTTGTTTGGACTTAGAATTTTTTCAATTGAATACACGCTGAGATGCCTTGGTCTATAAGATTGTCACCTATCTATACCTACATCCCCTCTTGTTTGGACTTAGAAATTTTTCAATTGAATACACGCTGAGATGCCTTGGTCTATAAGATTGTCACCTATCTATACCTACATCCCCTCTTGTTTGGACTTAGAAATTTTTCAATTGAATACACGCTGAGATGCCTTGGTCTATAAGATTGTCACCTATCTATACCTACATCCCCTCTTTTTTGGACTTAGAATTTTTTCAATTGAATACACTCTGAGATGCTTTGGTCTATAAGATTGTCACCTATCTATACCTACATCCCCTCTTGTTTGGACTTAGAAATTTTTCAATTGAATACACGCTGAGATGCCTTGGTCTATAAGATTGTCACCTATCTATACCTACATCCCCTCTTGTTTGGACTTAGAATTTATTCAATTGAATACACTCTGAGATGCTTTGGTCTACAAGATTGTCACCTATCTATACCTACATCCCCTCTTGTTTGGACTTAGAAATTTTTCAATTGAATACACTCTGAGATGCTTTGGTCTATAAGATTGTCACCTATCTATACCTACATCCCCTTTTGTTTGGACTTAGAATTTTTTCAATTGAATACACTCTGAGATGCTTTGGTCTACAAGATTGTCACCTATCTATACCTACATCCCCTGTTGTTTGGACTTAGAAATTTTTCAATTGAATACACTCTGAGATGCCTTGGTCTACAAGATTGTCACCTATCTATACCTACATCCCCTCTTGTTTGGACTTAGAAATTTTTCAATTGAATACACACTGAGATGCCTTGGTCTATAAGATTGTCACCTATCTATACCTACATCCCCTCTTGTTTGGACTTAGAAATTTTTCACTTGAATACACGCTGAGATGCCTTGGTCTACAAGATTGCAACCTATCTATACCTACATCCCCTCTTGTTTGGACTTAGAAATTTTTCACTTGAATACACGCTGAGATGCCTTGGTCTATAAGATTGTCACCTATCTATACCTACATCCCCTCTTTTTTGGACTTAGAAATTTTTCAATTGAATACACTCTGAGATGCTTTGGTCTATAAGATTGTCACCTATCTATACCTACATCCCCTCTTGTTTGGACTTAGAATTTTTTCAATTGAATACACTCTGAGATGCTTTGGTCTACAAGATTGTCACCTATCTATACCTACATCCCCTCTTGTTTGGACTTAGAAATTTTTCAATTGAATACACGCTGAGATGCCTTGGTCTATAAGATTGCACTCTATCAATACCTACATCCCCTCTTGTTTGGACTTAGAAATTTTTCAATTGAATACACTCTGAGATGCTTTGGTCTATAAGATTGTCACCTATCTATACCTACATCCCCTCTTGTTTGGACTTAGAATTTTTTCAATTGAATACACGCTGAGATGCTTTGGTCTACAAGATTGTCACCTATCTATACCTACATCCCCTGTTGTTTGGACTTAGAAATTTTTCAATTGAATACACTCTGAGATGCTTTGGTCTATAAGATTGTCACCTATCTATACCTACATCCCCTCTTGTTTGGACTTCGAAATTTTTCACTTGAATACACGCTGAGATGCCTTGGTCTACAAGATTGTCACCTATCTATACCTACATCCCCTCTTGTTTGGACTTAGAAATTTTTCAATTGAATACACACTGAGATGCCTTGGTCTATAAGATTGTCACCTATCTATACCTACATCCCCTCTTGTTTGGACTTAGAAATTTTTCACTTGAATACACGCTGAGATGCCTTGGTCTACAAGATTGCAACCTATCTATACCTACATCCCCTCTTGTTTGGACTTAGAAATTTTTCACTTGAATACACGCTGAGATGCCTTGGTCTACAAGATTGTCACCTATCTATACCTACATCCCCTCTTGTTTGGACTTAGAAATTTTTCACTTGAATACACGCTGAGATGCCTTGGTCTATAAGATTGTCACCTATCTATACCTACAACCCCTCTTGTTTGGACTTAGAAATTCTTCACTTGAATACACGCTGAGATGCCTTGGTCTATAAGATTGCACTCTATCAATACCTACATCCCCTCTTGTTTGGACTTAGAAATTTTTAAATTGAATACACGCTGAGATGCCTTGGTCTATAAGATTGTCACCTATCTATACCTACATCCCCTCTTGTTTGGACTTAGAAATTTTTCACTTGAATGCACGCTGAGATGCCTTGGTCTATAAGATTGTCACCTATCTATACCTACATCCATTCTTGTTTGGACTTAGAAATTTTTCAATTGAATACACGCTGAGATGCCTTGGTCTATAAGATTGTCACCTATCTATACCTACATCCCCTCTTGTTTGGACTTAGAAATTTTTCACTTGAATACACGCTGAGATGCCTTGGTCTATAAGATTGTCACCTATCTATACCTACATCCCCTCTTGTTTGGACTTAGAAATTTTTCAATTGAATACACGCTGAGATGCCTTGGTCTATAAGATTGTCACCTATCTATACCTACATCCCCTCTTGTTTGGACTTAGAAATTCTTCACTTGAATACACGCTGAGATGCCTTGGTCTATAAGATTGTCACTTATATATACCTACATCCCCTGTTGTTTGGACTTAGAAATTTTTCACTTGAATACACGCTGAGATGCCTTGGTCTATAAGATTGTCACCTATCTATACCTACATCCCCTCTTGTTTGGACTTAGAAATTTTTCACTTGAATACACGCTGAGATGCCTTGGTCTATAAGATTGTCACCTATCTATACCTACATCCCCTGTTGTTTGGACTTAGAAATTTTTCAATTAAATACACGCTGAGATGCCTTGGTCTATAAGATTGTCACCTATCTATACCTACATCCCCTCTTGTTTGGACTTAGAAATTTTTCAATTAAATACACGCTGAGATGCCTTGGTCTATAAGATTGTCACCTATCTATACCTACATCCCCTGTTGTTTGGACTTAGAAATTTTTCACTTGAATACACGCTGAGATGCCTTGGTCTATAAGATTGTCACTTATATATACCTACAGCCCCTGTTGTTTGGACTTAGAAATTTTTCACTTGAATACACGCTGAGATGCCTTGGTCTATAAGATTGTCACCTATCTATACCTACATCCCCTCTTGTTTGGACTAAGAAATTTTTCACTTGAATACACGCTGAGATGCCTTGGTCTATAAGATTGTCACCTATCTATACCTACATCCCCTCTTGTTTGGACTTAGAAATTTTTCACTTGAATACACGCTGAGATGCCTTGGTCTATAAGATTGTCACTTATATATACCTACAGCCCCTGTTGTTTGGACTTAGAAATATTTCACTTGAATACACGCTGAGATGCCTTGGTCTATAAGATTGTCACCTATCTATACCTACATCCCCTCTTGTATGGACTTAGAAATTTTTCAATTAAATACACGCTGAGATGCCTTGGTCTATAAGATTGTCACCTATCTATACCTACATCCCCTCTTGTTTGGACTTAGAAATTTTTCACTTGAATACACGCTGAGATGCCTTGGTCTATAAGATTGTCACTTATATATACCTACAGCCCCTGTTGTTTGGACTTAGAAATTTTTCACTTGAATACACGCTGAGATGCCTTGGTCTATAAGATTGTCACCTATCTATACCTACATCCCCTCTTGTTTGGACTTAGAAAATTTTCACAATGAACCGAATATAATATTTTAGACAAACGTTTTTTTTTATATTCACGCCCCCCCCCCATTTGTGTAAGTGTCACACATTTTCAAGTTTCTCTTAAAAAGTAAATAATTAATTTATGTTTAATAGTTTTATATATCACAAATTGAAGAGAAAAGGTCAATAAATAACATATTCAAATTTAAAACAAAAAATCCCTTTTTTTAGAAATTTACCTGTAAAGTCCGAAGTTTAAAACCTTTTTTTAAAAAAAAAAAAAACACATTGTTTTTTTTTTGTTTTTTTTTTTAATGAAACCTTGGTCCTTGCTCCTTTAATTGAAAGAAAAATTAGGGCTTGAATTACATTTTTCGAGGCGTTATAAGCTTGGAAAGACAGGGGGTCGAATAATTCACGCCTCTCATTTTGAAATGTCTATTAAAAAGTAAATAATTAATTTATAAATTATTAATCTTATAAGCTTGGAAAGATGGGGTGGAATTATTCACTATTTTCACGAAATTTCTGACACTGCCCACAGACAGACCGTTCCGTTGTATCACAGTTCTTAAGTGTTGCTAGACTAAAACTCATCAGGGCCAGTATACTTCTTCAGTGGTCCTAAACAAGGAAGGGAGATAATTCCAAACAGTCAGAGTTGTCTTCCTTCAAGAATCTACGAAATTTTTGTTTTTACTTATTTTAAAGCGTTTATTTACTTCAGAACAAAATTAGTGTTGAGACTTAAGTTATAACAAGACCGAAATGACTGTCATGAGACCGACGTCTCGGTGTATATGAGAAGAAAGCACCACCAACCTCTATACGTAGTTAATTTTCATGTCGAAAATAGTAATATATCCAAAAATGACGAAAATTCAGCAAGTAGAAAGTTGATTTATAAAGTAGAATTATAATGAATCAATGTAAATTAATATTCTATTCACAAAGAAATCAGTCTTAATTAAGTTTATATATATATGTGTGTGTGTGTGTGTGTGTGTGTGTGTGTGTGTGTGTGTACGGCGCACGTGCTCTGTAAATCGATTACAGCTCGTTACATTTCAAACATCGCAGACCCACACGTTGTTTGGTACCATCGCAAACGAACAAAAAAAATAAAATAAAATGAAATAAATAAAAATCCGACCCAGCAATTTTTTAAGTGCAAATTAGTGATAGGATAATTCCTATATTTTCCCGATTCCAGTGCAATTACTGATTCCGATTATTTATAAATCTCTAAAGACTAGCATGTTAAATGTGCAGATATTTTCTTAAACGTAATGAAAAAACATGATATGGGAATAAACTATAGTTTAAAATCAATAAATATTGATTATTTTATCAGTATTACCAGCAGCGGAAGATATCAAATAAAAACATAATTAAAAGAATCGTTTTGGCATCAGAAAAGTGGCACATATTATTAATCGTCCCAACACTAACGCAAATGAAATGCATTATTCGTGGTTTTGTCCAACGCATTTCATTATCTTTCAAAAGTCTTTTCGTACACATATGTGCTTAGCAAAGCTGTGCCACATAACATGTGCTTTTTCAAAGTCTCTGTCTCTGCCACCTGACGCTGACCCTGTCGTTTTGAAATTCAGAGGGAACTCTTTCTCTCTCTCTCTCTTTCTCTCTCTCTCTCTCTCTCTGTCTCTCTCTCTCTTTCTCACACACACACACACACACACGTGCCGAGACAAAACTTTGTTTTATATAATAGTATCCTCTCTTTCATAAGTAAAACAAAACAAAAACAAAAAAACATACACTCAATAGAGTTGGTATGTATGGAAAATATAAACGACATTTTGGTTGCAACACTCACGCACAAATGTAATTAAAACCAACAAAACATGCAATGAAAAGAAATGAATTCGAATTACATTTTCTTTCAAAAAAACAACGAACGATAATACAATAAAATGGCTACTCAGAATCAAATATTGATTTTTTTAAGACGAATGTTTTAATTTGAGAAAAGATGCGGGAATAAAAATGATGTATGGAATATACTGTCGCTTCTTTATTAATATTAATCGATGTGGTTCCTCATATGCAAATTATTCAATCACTTGTTTTTTGTTTTTTTTTTTGTTTGTTTTTTTAATATTTATTTCATGTTTCCAGGCGACACGCATCCCCGGGATTTCCAGCATCTTTAGCACCCTTTCTGTGTTTTCCTTCGTTGTTCTCAAAGAGAGGCTTTCCGCTGAAACCGGTCGATTCTGAATTGTGAAAGGTCGTATGTGGACGCTTTCCCCATCGCTAAATTTCCAAGGATCTTTCCAACAATGGGCGCAAGCTTAAAACCATGACCTGCAAGAGAGAATAAAAATATCGAGAAAGGCACCATTAGAGAACTTCTTTCCAAACTTTAAAAACGTGAATGTAGTACGCCAGTGTTAACTTTGAAATTCTTCTAAGACCTGGTCGAGAAAATCAGTTTAGGAGAACCTTCAACAGTCGGTCGAATTCAAATCACATTTTTCTTCACTCTATAATTCCCTCTTGTCAAACTTTCACAAGAAAAAGAAACACTCGACTACCTACAACCACGATAAACGATTTCCCCCACTCTATATCTGTGCCTAAATTTAAATGCAGTCGTACATCTAAACAATATGATATAAATGCGGAAGTACCTCAGGGGTCTATCCTTGAACCTTTATTATTCCTGATATTCATAAATGACCTCCCTGATTAAATTGTTTCGGAGATGGGTATATTTGCTTATGACACCACTCTCTATAACAGGCACAAAGGGAAAACAAATGAACACACATCTCAGGAAATAACAGAAACACTAGAGAATGACTTCCAATCTCTAGTGGAATGGGAACAAAAATGGATGGTCACATTCAATGCTGCCAAGACTAAACTTGTTTCCTTCAATAGTTACAAGAAACCTTCTCTACCACCAATAGAAATGGCCAAGAACACATTACCTGAAAGTACTTTCATAAACTCCTAAGCCTAACGTTTACAGGGAACATGAGCTGGAATAGATACATTGAGAGCATTGCCAAGGCTGTTGCAAAAAAGGTGGGCTCTCTCTACCGTGCTGGAAAAATACTTACGCCTGAAATTATCCTGTACCTCTATAAGGCCACCATTCGCCCATGTATGGAGTACTGTTGTCACATTTGGGCTGGTGCATCTGCTGGTTTTCTCTCACTCCTGGACAGGGTTCAAAAGAGAGTCGCCAACCTGATAGGTCCTGAACTTTCATCTAGGCTTCAGCCTCTGTCCAATCGACGAAACGTTTCATCCCTCTGCCTGTTCTACAAATACTTTAATGGTGAATGCTCTGACGAACTGCAAGCACTTGTACCTCCTCGACATGACTACCCCCGACAAACCTGACAAACAACTAAGTCCCACCCCTTTACAGTAGAGATCCCTAGGTGTAAGAAAGCCTTTTACTCCAATAGTTTCTTCCCCAGAACTGCAAGACTTTGGAACTTCCTTCCGGATTCTGCTTTCCCAACTGTACTGATATGCAGAAGTTCAAGTGTAATGTGAACAAACATCTTGCTACTCATCTCTCTTCATAATTCCCTTACAACTTATGCCTCGGATAGTGGCCCTCTACTTCAAAGTGGCACTGTGCTTTGTTTGGGGTGAAAATTGATTCATAAAAAAAGATAAAAAGAGAGAACGAAAAAAGAGGAAAAGAAAGAGAGAAAAGTGGGAGTTTTTTGGGCCAGTATCAAAGTGCAGTAATATCTTCTGTTTTCCGTCAGAGGGGAAATCCTTCTCAACCGAGGCATTTTCTTTTGTCCCATTCAGAGTATCATTTTTGCAAAACCGACGTTGTGTCTGACTTTACTCTCAAATGAATGTCAGTAATTTTTTTTTAATGAACCAAACCACAGTAAATTGTAATCATCAATCATAGATGTGTGTGTGTGTGTGTGTGTGTGTGTGTTACCAGCGAATGGTAAAAACTAGACACAAGGTAGAGATTAACTAATAGACATATGTAGATTAAAATTCGTAATAATAGAAACATGTAGCCAAGGGAGATAACTCTAGCGAAAATAGTTCTAAGAAAGAAAACTCTCATTAAAAATCTATAAATACTAAAAATACAACGTAAATAAATACATAAATATTAGCCTGGCAAAAAAAAACAAAAAAAAAAAAAAAAACAATCAGTCTGAATTTGATAAAACAAAAAAAAAGTCATTTTCACCAACAACTAGGCTTCGGACGATGTGATCTCTGAATTTCTTGCCGCTCTTCTAAAATACGCCATGGACTGAGGGAGATAACCCTATTTTATTTAGAAATTCGTTCATCTTTTTTTTATTCTTTCATATGACAGTTTGGCGCTTCTACACTATTGGGGCGAAGTTTCGGAAATCGTATTACTGAATTTCATATGAAAAGAATCGTATCTACGTATTCCTCGTATTTTTTAAGATGATGATATAAAAAAATTACGAAAATCGATAAGGTAGAAAATTATTTATTAAAGAAAATAAAAAATACAACTTGATGGAAACGATCGTAAGACACAGGTTAGTTCAAAAGGGAGGTAATTTTCCGTTTCTATTTAAACTAGATGACCGCAATTATTCCTACTACTACGACGATTAAAGTCATTCAGTCGGACATATATTCGGTGAATTTCTAACAGCATTTTGTGTAATTATTTAGTTTGAACTCATTTTCCCAAACTTACCGTATTCAACAGCAAGCACACACTGCCATTCTCCTTTTTCAAATATATCGATAAACATTGTATGATTTTCGAACCGATTACACATTTTAAAGTGAGTAAAACCACTAAAAACCCTTTTTTCCAGTTAGGTAGAAAAGTAACTTATCTTGCCTTTGGTAACATTTATTTGTTATATAGTTGTTTTTTTACCACTTTTTTGAATCTATGTGTACAGTAATACAAACCCGGAAGATCCAACAAATATGTGTATAATTTTATAAAAAAAAAAAAATCAGTTCCGTTAAAAAAGAAAAAAGTAAATAAATAAATAAATAAATAATAATAATAATAATAATAATAATAATAATAATAATAATAATAATACCAAAAACAAATAAGGTCTGCAATGCAAGGGGAGTAACTCTAAAGTTTAAATTTAATTTCATAAAAGTTAGAGTTATCTCCCCTTTGCTCTATGTTGGAATTTGCAATTGATATTGAAACACTTTATTTGTTTTTGCGTCATTGATACAAACCCTTCGGCAGATGTGCCTTCCGACTTTCTTCGAATGTATCGTCCATGTTTTTACATCATCGTATCATTATATAAAAATAACAACAATATGTCTACATACATGCAGTGATAGTAATGTCAGAAACCGATTTTAGAATGCGTGAAAAAAAAATTGAATAATTCGACCTCCTATTTTTACAAGCTTATAACTGCTTAAAAAATGTAATTCAAACCCTATTTTTTTTTGTCAATTAAAGGAGCAAAGAGCAACTTTTAAAAAAAATAACAGGTTTAATAGCAAATTATGCAATTTTTTTAATCGGCTTTCTTTAAAAAAGATTTGAAGAAAATCAACGAAATTTTTCTTCCTTCAACTATAAAAAATCGATATAAATTCCAAAAAATCACTTATCTAAAAAAAAAAAAAAAAAACTCAATGTGTAGTTCCATTCTTTATTGTTAAAAATTTTTCCATATTTATATTTTAAATTCCAATTTTTTTTAAATAAAATAATTTTTTAAACAACTATTTGAAAAACGTGCGATCATGGAAGCATTTTTCGAAAAACCAGAAGTAATCTTTCTCCTTGTGTTGAACTACGGATGAACAAAAGGACATAAAAACCACACATTCACGTTAGGTGTGTAGCCTTGTACCTGGATGAACGTGTGTTACCATAGTTGAAAAATAGTCAAATTTTACTCATAGGATTATTCCTTAAAAAAAACGTGCCATCACGTGGCATTACTAAACGGAACTTTTATATACCAAACTGAAATTTTTCGTTTAAGATGACAGTTTCATATCTATCTATCTATCTATCTATATATATATATATATATATATATATATATATATATATATATATATATATATATATAAATTTAACTCTTGGTTCGTTCGTAATTAATAGTCTAAATAACCACTGGAATATATATATATATATATATATATATATATATATATATATATATATATATATATGTTAATTACCCCTAACCTTTTTTCCTTAAGAAAGAAGTTGTGTCACTCGATAACACACTACAGAAGATGACAGTTTCATATATATATATATATATATATATATATATATATATATATATATATATATATATATATATATATAAATTTAACTCTTGGTTCGTTCGTAATTAATAGTCTAAATAACCACTGGAATGACTGCTTCGACATTTTAGTATAATATGTTTACTGTACCCATGTGTGTTTTTACATATCTCTTTTTAATTATAACATCAGACTGAATTTTGCTATAATAAATAGGTGTTTTTCCTTGTACGGATGGGGCATTTTTTTTATTTGGGGACAATTATTTCACGCCGCGTGCCATCACGTGACATTACTAAACGGAACTTTTATATACCAAACTGACATTTTTCGTTTAAAAATGGAATCATTTCTCTTTCGTTAATATATATATATATATATATATATATATATATATATATATATATAATATTTCGTGTTTTATATATAAAGTACAATTGTTGAATGTTATTCTTTTGACTATATTTGTTTTTAGGAGAAGCACAATTAAAAAAAAGATTAAAACGGAGCGAAATTTAAATTTCCATTCCATTTTTACAACAATCGTAAACAAGTGCATACTTCGTAAGTTTTATCGTAAGTTAACGAGCAACCCATAAAAATCTGCTTAAAATATTGTAAATGTATATATATATATATATATATATATATATATATATATATATATATATATATATATATAACCTCTCCCTAACATACTGACAATAATTTGGTTCCATCCTTCCCTATAAGAGGGATTGATTTACTAGGATTTGTATTAGAAGCTGAGCAAAATTATTCAATTGTTGAATTTTTTACATTTTTGTTAAATTTGTTAGTTTGCAATCGCTAAAAGCCCACACAAAAAATTGAACAAAAGACAAAATTAAAAAGAATGGTACTCATGCAGAATTTAACCCCCTCCCTTGGATTCCAATTTGTTTAGGGTTCGACCGGCAATCACTGGATTCAGCCGAGCGTTGTTCAAATGTTGAAACACTAAATCAACCTTTTATTTATTTTTTTTTCATAGTTAATTATTGATGGGAGCATTTTTTCTGTTTATTTTCTTAACATCTATTGACAAAAAAAAATTGTACATTCTTTGAAAAAAAAATTAAACTTTTCTCTACTTTCACCTAACTATTTACGGTGTTCATATAAAGCATTTTTTTTTTCTTTTCATGATAAAAATTCTGTTTTCAAAAAGAAATGTTTACTGCCAACTTTCTTTTTAAAAAAAAGTGCAAGTTTTTCTGAAAAAAAAACAAACTTTCACCTAACAATTTATGGTAAATAATTCACCTTTTCTTGGGGAAAAAACAACTTTTATTGATAAAAAAAATTGCAAAAATAATAAAATAAATAAACAATAAAAAATGCAATTTTTTATGGGGAATGTGTTCCATTTTAACAAACTGAGCCACAGCAACGCGTGGCCGGGTGCAGCTTTGTGTGTAAATAAAAAAATATATATGTATGAACACGTGATCGCTAAAAACAATGGACTTAGATATAACATTCATTAGCTTACCAGTAATAGCAGGAGCACATTTTCAAAAGTAGGTTAATTTTTTTTTTTTAATAGAAACATGTAATGATAATAATTACCTGAAAATCCAGCTCCTATGATCAAATTTGGATGAAGAGGGTGTTTGTCTAATACAAAATGCTCATCGGGAGTTTTCTGTTGGAGATAGTGAAAAGAGGGAGTTGTTGGAAAAAAATCAAAGATACATAGTCAAGAGATACACACGAATTATATATATATATATATATATATATATATATATATATATATATATATGTGTGTGTGTGTGTGTGTGTATGTGTACGTGTATGTGTGTATGTGTGTATGTGTATGTGTGTGTGTGTGTATGTGTGTATGTGTATGTGTGTATGTGTGTGTATGTGTATGTGTGTATGTGTGTGTATGTGTATGTGTGTATGTGTGTGTATGTGTGTATGCGTGTGTGTGTATGTATGTTTGCGTGTGTGTATGTGTGTGTATGTGTATGTGTATGTGTGTGTATGTGTGTGGGTGTATGTGTATGTGTGTGTATGTGTATGTGTGCGTGTGTGTGTATGTGTGCCTGCGTGTGTGTGTATGTGTGTGTGTACTAGTCTTCCCGTTGGTCCTTGAAGGGTATGTGTGTGTATGTGTGCGTGTGTGTGTATGTGTGTGTGTGTGTGTGTGTACTAGTCTTCCGGTTGGTCCTTGAAGGGTAAGATGAAACAATTTTCAAAATAAAAAGTGATTTTGCAATTTTATTGTCTTTTATTGTCTTGAGAAAACATTTTTTTTAAGTAATGAGTGAAAGAAATAAAAACTCAGGAAGCCTCCAGAGCACTACTGCATACACTAATTAAAATTAAGGAGACCCTACTAGGTGCGTGTCTAATACAAAATACTCGTCCGGGGTTTTCTGTTGGAGATGGTAAAAGGAGGAACTTATTGGAAAAAATCAAAGATACATAGTGAGGAAAATTATATATATATATATATATATATATATATATATATATATATATATATAGGGTGACCCAACGTTGCTCGGGATTGAATGATGATCAACAAATTTTTCACACTCCTATATTCTTATTGTCATCTAAATCAGTAAAATCAATCATTTCTAACTTGAACTTAACGGCATCGTCGCCCTCTAGAAAAGATAAAACCCTGTATGGTGGCCTTAACTATCCACTCACCTTCCATTAATTTACTTATACTAAACATGGTTAAAAAAAAACTGATTATATATAATGATAGACACAGGAATGGTTATGTTTGATCTTGCAGAACGGGGGTTCATTAAAATTGTTGGGTCTGTGTTCGTGCCTGGTCCATAAAGTATGGAAATAAAAAATTCAAAAATTCAAAAAAACCGTTTACAAGTGTTTTTGATATAGATGTACATAAGAATACTTTGATAAGTATGTTTTAACTTAAATAGGGATGGTATAATAAAATTGTGGGGTCTGCGTTCGCGCCGTGCCTCCATAGAATGGAAATAGGCACAGACTTTAATAAAGACTTCTCATATCTATCTGCGTAAGTGTACTTTGATTATTATGTTTCAATTTGAAGAAATATGGTATGATAATAACTATTCACTCACCTTCCATTAATTTACTTATACTAAACATGGTTAAATAATCGCACTCACTCACCGTATATATACAATGCTCAACAATACAAGGGTCTGGTTCTAATCCAGGAAAGACATCTTTCAC
Organism: Euprymna scolopes; assembly: GCF_053919585.1. Lineage (NCBI taxonomy): Eukaryota > Metazoa > Mollusca > Cephalopoda > Sepiida > Sepiolidae > Euprymna > Euprymna scolopes. The sequence goes on along the minus strand of NC_136527.1, from coordinate 96,684,773 downwards.
AAATTCACTGCATGTTTTGATGGCCCAATCATTTTCAACTTGGTCTCGTCTGTCGGGATCAATAACAGGTCCATCGTGTAGCGCTACCTGTTGAGTTTAGAAGAAAAAGAATAGATAAAAGTCTATTACGATGAACAAAGGGTCATAAATCGATTTGATATGGTGCACATATTAAATGTAACTTTCATTTTTTTCATATTGCCACCCGGACTTAGAGTTAGTTTTTGGGTTAATAGATATCATAGTTTTTCATATATAATTGGTGGGCATATATATATATATATATATATATATATATATATATATATATATATATATATATATATATATATATAGTAAGTTATAAAATATACATGGCGATTAAACTACACTGAATATTCCGCGTTTCATCCACTCTAGGATTCTTCAGGCTTATGCGAGAATTTTGTGGTCTCGCGTTTTATATACGGACCTTCTATTGAGTTTTTAGTTAGCGTTGTTTTCATACAATATTTTTTATTATTAAATGTACTTTTGTGGTCATAATATCGAGTTTTGAAATCTAAGGAAGTCATACCTATGTAATATTTCTTGTTATTTGGGTTTTCTTTCGCAAATGTTGTTGCCTGGTAAACTATGCTTTTGGTTAGACATTTATTTTGAAGTGGGCAAAGTGTGCAGTATCTGCAGTTGCATTTATCTTGTTCGTTATTAGTATTTTTATTTTTATTTCTAGTATGGTTGTTGTTGTCCGGAGTTGGTTTATTATTATCATTATTATTATTATTATTATTATTATTATTATTATTATTATTATTATTATTATTATTATTTCTGCTAGTTACATATGTGTTTTTTGTGTTAGTTCTATTTTTGTCATGGTGTCCACTTTTTTATTCTTGTTTTGTTATTTTCATAGCTTTTATTTAATATTTTGTTATTATGTGGTTTAATTATCGTCTCTAAATTTTCGCAGCAGCTGTAGGATAATTTTAGGGTATTTTTATTGAAAATTTTGTGTAAGGGGTTGGTTGCAGGGAAGTGCTTTTCGATAAGATCTACAAATTTCTTGCCAAGTTTTGTTTTTAACATTTGATTGTATGGTGCCGTATACCAGATTATATTTCTTTTTCTTCTATTTTTAATTTTATTATAGTTATTGGTGCTTTGTTGCTTATATTTGCTATCAATATTTTTGCATCCACTATTTCTTAGGGCTGTTTCATAAATATTAGTTGACCTGTTAAATACATTTTCATCGCTTGAGTTATTGCTGAGTCTACTTACGATCGAGTTAGGAATCTGTTTTATAATTGATGGTGGGTGATTGGACTTAGGGTTTACGTATATTGGATTAGCGTTATCTTTTAAATAGGGTTCATATGTGTTTTTATCTAAATTTAACGTGACGTCCAGGAAGTTTGTTATTTTTATGTTAGCTAATACGTCTACATTTAGGCCTAGTTTTTTTCATTTCCTTGTGTATGATTTTCTTAAAATTATCAACCTATATATATATATATATATATATATATATATATATATATATATATATATATATATATTTACTATAATAATTAAATACCTACAGACACTAGTGTTTCATCCTTTTGGAAATCTAAAGTGCAGGGTGTCACGATTAACACCAGTCGAACGATTTTGAACCCCACAACACGAGACATCTCTGACTCGAGTTGCGGGGTATATATTAAGGGGATTAGAACAAGTCTGAAGAGCAGAGTATATTTTAATGTATTAGTAAATTCATTAATACAATTGAAAAGAAGAAAAGCAAACAGTGCTGATGATTGATAATTTGTAATTAAAATTAAAAATCTGTTTCATAAGGAAGAACAAACAAAATCAATAAATTGTACGATCGTTTCGGAAACGATGTTTTTATTGAGATAGACAATGGGTCTTGGACAATAATTTTAACATATAGTTTTTTGAAACAAAGTCTCCTCATTATCAAAAATATTGGGTGGGGGTTTTACAAACGTTACAAAAATATATAAAACGTTACAAAAATATATAAAATGTTGAAAAATTACAATAAAATATAAAATGTTGCAAAAAAATAAAAAATGTTACAAAATTACAAAAATATAGAAAACGTTGCAAAAATATATAAAATGTTACAAAATTACAAAAATATAGAAAACGTTGCAAAAATTTACAAAGCGTTACAAAAATATATAAAACGTTACAAATTTACAAACCTTCACTAAGCCAGGGTATTCGTATGAAGGGATCCCATAAAAGTGGGCTGAATCCGTGTCATAGATGAAAGGAAGGAATTTGCCTACTTCGTATTGGTCAGGAATCTTTGCTTTAAAATAACCAACACTAATCCGGACGGCCTGAAAGAAAATAAAAAGTTCCGCAGTGAATTTTGTATTTATTTGCTTCTCCACTGAGCAAATTAGGCACAAGGCCGTTTTTTAATGTGGAGAGACAGGGGGAGGGGGAAGGGAAAAGGGGACCAGCTCCCGAGAGGTGGGAAATGGGAGCTGGATAGTGATTTGCATACTGGTAGTCAGCGGCCCTCTTTCTCAAGGGAACCAAGACAATTCCTTCATGGACACCAGACAATTGGTAAACGAAGGCAACTTACGACGATGATAATAAGATGATGAAGATGATGACGGTGATGATGATGATGATGATGATGAGTATGGTTATGATGATGGTGAGGATGATGATGATGATGATGATGATGACGACGACGACGTGATGATAATGATGATGACAATGATGAAGATGATGAAGATGAAAATGATGATGATGATGATAATGCTGATGATGGTGGTGAACTGATGATATGATGATGACAATGATGATGACAATTATGATGATGATGATGATGTTGACCATGATGATGACGATGATGACAATGATAATGACAACGTACGAATATGAATATTCCTTAACGTATCATTATATAAAATAATGAGGGGAATGTATGTTTGGTCTCTTTTGTTTTTGTCTTACTTTCAAAGGGAACTGGACACCCAATTTGTTGAGGAAACGTCCAGCCCAAGGTCCAAGGCATAAGATGACGCTCCGTGCCACGTAAGCTCCTCTGTTTGTATGCAGCGTGATTATCTCGCCTGGTTCAAGTGAAAAAAGTTCCGTCTTATCCAGAATAACTCCGCCATGTTTTATAAACTGATTCTGTGAATAGAAAAAATAAATTAATAAATAGAAAAATAAAATTTGTTGATAAATTTTTTATAAACTGATTCTGTGAATAGAAAACATAAATTAATGAATTAATGAATAGAAAAATAAAATTTGTTGATAAAGTATTGATTTCTGATGAGAAAAATACCATTCAAGCAAAGCAATGGCTTGGTAAGTGTTATTCAGATTCTGCTCTGTCGAAAACAAAAGGTAAAGGTCATATGCTAACTCACTCAATAATTTATAAATAGAAAAATAAAATTTGTTGATAATCTTTTTTTATAAACTGATTCTGTGAATAGAAAAAATAAATTAATAAATAAAATAAAATTTGTTGATGAATCTTTTATAAACTGATTCTTTGGATGGAAACAATAAAATTTGTTGATGAATTTTTTATAAACTGATTCTGGGAATGGAAAAAATTAATTAATTAATTAAAAAATAAAAAAATAAAATTTGTTGATAATTTTTTTATAAACTGATTCTTTGGATGGAAAAAATAAATTAATAAATAAAAAAATAAAAAAATAAAATTTGTTGATGAATTTTTTATAAACTGATTCTTTGGACGGAAAGAATTAATAAAAAAATAAAACAATAAAATTTGTTGATAATTTTTTTATAAACTGATTCTTTGGATGGAAAAAATAAATTAATAAATAAAAAAATAAAATTTGTTGATGAATTTTTTATAAACTGATTCTGGGAATGGAAAAAATTAATTAATTAATTAATTAATAAAAAAATAAAATTTGTTGATAATTTTTTTATAAACTGATTGTGTGAATTGAAAATATAAATAAATTAAGAAAAGAAATGTTTTTTATATAAATATATTATATATTTTATATAAAGATATTATATATTTTATATAAAGATATTATTTTTTGACAATAACTAGTCCAGAAAACAAAGCAGAATAACAAACAATGCTTTTCAACATTAACTCACACACAGAAAAGGGGTTGATATGCCGTAAAACTTGTCAAAAAAACTAAGCAAAATAAACTCCTGTCCCTTCCCCGCAATGTTACATCTTTGTGCCTGTTTAAAAAATATTTTAATGGATTGTGCTCTGATGAACTCATCACACTTGTTCTCCCTTCGACTTTAATACGCCTGACAAAACCGCTTAGTAACAAAATCACACCCGTTCACTGTAAAGGTCGCTAGATGCCAGAAAGCCTTCTACTTTAGTAGTTTCTTCCCTTGAGTAGCTAGACTTTGGAATTCCTTTTCCTGCTACTTGCTTCCCTGACTGAATTGACATGCAGAGGTTTAAATGTAATGTAAACGAACATCTTGCTCATCTCCCCTAAGCATGCTCCCAAATAGTAGTCCATTACGTCCAAGTGGCGATGTGTCTTGTTTGGGTTGAACGTGAGTAAAAAAAACATTGTCGTCGTCATCATCATCATTATTATCATAATCATCATCAGTATAATCATCGTCATCATCAGCAGCAGCAGCAGCAGCATCACCATCATCATCATCATCATTAGTCATTGTTGTTTTACGACATTTTGACGAACTAATCCTCTGGCCTGCTTTGCAGTAAAGTAAACCCGACAACAGAAGCAAAATAATAAGTGATGCTTTTCAAAAAAAGTAAGGTTGATATGCCGCCATAAAGCAAACTTATTTATGCAGTTACAAGGTGATATTGATTTACCTGGTAGTATATAGTCATATTTTTGGTATTAAATGACTGCATAAAAGGTTGATATGCCGTAAAGCAAACTTATTTATGCAGTTACAAGGTGATATTGATTTACCTGGTAGGATATAGTCATATTTTTGGTATTAAATGACTGCATAAAAGGTTGATATGCCGTAAAGCAAACTTATTTATGCAGTTACAAGGTGATATTGATTTACCTGGTAGGATATAGTCATATTTTTGGTATTAAATGACTGCATAAAAGGTTGATATGCCGTAAAGCAAACTTATTTATGCAGTTACAAGGTGATATTGATTTACCTGGTAGTATATAGTCATATTTTTGGTATTAAATGACTGCATAAAAGGTTGATATGCCGTAAAGCAAACTTATTTATACAGTTACAAGGTGATATTGATTTACCTGGTAGTATATAGTCATATTTTTGGTATTAAATGACTGCATAAAAGGTTGATATGCCGTAAAGCAAACTTATTTATACAGTTACAAGGTGATATTGATTTACCTGGTAGTATATAGTCATATTTTTGGTATTAAATGGTTGCATAAAAGGTTGATATGCCGTAAAGCAAACTTATTTATACAGTTACAAGGTGATATTGATTTACCTGGTAGTATATAGTCATATTTTTGGTATTAAATGGCTGCATAAAAGGTTGATATGCCGTAAAGTAAACTTATTCATACAGTTACAAGGTGATATTGATTTACCTGATAGTATATAGTCATATAGATATATTTTTGAAAGCGCAACTTTGTAATATATAAAAATCGATAGAACATTAACTCTATCATAATATCTATGAAATCTGCAAGAATTAAAATATCATATTTAAGCGTATTTTATGACCTGGCTTCACCGGGCGTCCCTGCTTAGCTGGGATGAATACTTTTGAAGTTTTAACAAAATAGCTACTATATCAGAGTGTCCCCATTTATACTGAACATCTACAGAATGTCAACATCAATATATTACATATGAATCAGTCCCTGTGGAATTTCCACAGGTCCTGATTTTTTGGTATTAAATAAAGGTTGATATGCCGTAAAATAAACCAGACAAAAGAAGCAAAATAATAAGTGATACAAAAAAAAGTAAGGTTGATATGCCGTAAATCAAACTTATTTTTTATACGGTTACAAGGTGATATTGATTTACCTGGTAAGTCTGTAAGGCTGTATCGGATTTCAGGATTCCTCCTTCTGGATCCATAATGACTGAAGAATCCGGATACATGGACATGTCATAAAGATTGTGGAGATCTTTGCTGTTAAGCTCCGTATACTTCATTCCATTGCTGGTCAAGGCATTTTTGACCTCAGCCACATATCCCTTTTTGTTTACGCCCATAGCGAGAATACCTGTTGTTCTTTGAATCCGACATGTGAATAAAAAATATCAAAACAAGTTTATTATTATTCCAAAGCAAAGATATTTTGTAGTAGAAATAATAATTTTTTGGAAGTTGAAGTGTAAATTCGAGTTTCCAAATGTGTATGGTTGTCTATTAAGAGGGTACTTCCAAAAGTAAAACCTCCTATTTTTTCTTAACTCAAAAAATTGAAGAATTATGAAGACTGGAGTGATACAATCAAAACGTTCTTCTTGAAGGTAGCAGCTCAGGAAAACCAGCCTCTCGGTGTCTTCATGACATTTCAAGTCCAGTATTTCTAAGCCTCCCTCACATGGACATTTCAAGTCCGGTATTTCTAAGCCTCCCTCACATGGACATCTCAAGTCCAGTATTTCTAAGCCTCCCTCACATGGACATCTCAAGTCCAGTATTTCTAAGCCTCCCTCACATGGACATTTCAAGTCCAGTATTTCTAAGCCTCCCTCACATGGACATTTCAAGTCCAGTATTTCTAAGCCTCCCTCACATGACATTTCAAGTCCAGTATTTCTAAGCCTCCCTCACATGGGCATTTCAAGTCCAGTATTTCTAAGCCTCCCTCACATGGACATTTCAAGTCCAGTATTTCTAAGCCTCCCTCACATGGACATTTCAAGTCCAGTATTTCTAAGCCTCCCTCACATGACATTTCAAGTCCAGTATTTCTAAGCCTCCCTCACATGGACATTTCAAGTCCAGTATTTCTAAGCCTCCCTCACATGGACATTTCAAGTCCAGTATTTCTAAGCCTCCCTCACATGGACATTTCAAGTCCAGTATTTCTAAGCCTCCCTCACATGGACATTTCAAGTCCAGTATTTCTAAGCCTCCCTCACATGACATTTCAAGTCCAGTATTTCCAAGCCTCCGTCACATGGACATTTCAAGTCCAGTATTTCTAAGCCTCCCTCACATGGACATTTCAAGTCCAGTATTTCTAAGCCTCCCTCACATGGACATTTCAAGTCCAGTATTTCTAAGCCTCCCTCACATGACATTTCAAGTCCATTATTTCTAAGCCTCCCTCACATGACATTTCAAGTCCAGTATTTCTAAGCCTCCCTCACATGGACATTTCAAGTCCAGTATTTCTAAGCCTCCCTCACATGGACATTTCAAGTCCAGTATTTCTAAGCCTCCCTCACATGGACATTTCAAGTCCAGTATTTCTAAGCCTCCCTCACATGACATTTCAAGTCCATTATTTCTAAGCCTCCCTCACATGACATTTCAAGTCCATTATTTCTAAGCCTCCCTCACATGGACATTTCAAGTCCAGTATTTCTAAGCCTCCCTCACATGGACATTTCAAGTCCAGTATTTCTAAGCCTCCCTCACATGGACATTTCAAGTCCAGTATTTCTAAGCCTCCCTCACATGACATTTCAAGTCCAGTATTTCTAAGCCTCCCTCACATGGGCATTTCAAGTCCAGTATTTCTAAGCCTCCCTCACATGACATTTCAAGTCCAGTATTTCCAAGCCTCCGTCACATGGACATTTCAAGTCCAGTATTTCTAAGCCTCCCTCACATGGACATTTCAAGTCCAGTATTTCTAAGCCTCCCTCACATGGACATTTCAAGTCCAGTATTTCTAAGCCTCCCTCACATGGACATTTCAAGTCCAGTATTTCTAAGCCTCCCTCACATGGACATTTCAAGTCCAGTATTTCTAAGCCTCCCTCACATGACATTTCAAGTCCAGTATTTCTAAGCCTCCCTCACATGGACATTTCAAGTCCAGTATTTCTAAGCCTCCCTCACATGGACATTTCAAGTCCAGTATTTCTAAGCCTCCCTCACATGGACATTTCAAGTCCAGTATTTCTAAGCCTCCCTCACATGACATTTCAAGTCCATTATTTCTAAGCCTCCCTCACATGGACATTATATACAGACTTATCTGTGCACCCAGTGTTTTCTCAAAAAGCGAGGACAAGAGTTCGACCAGAGCATTTAGGTGTTGTGCAGGCAGGGAAAGCACGACCAGTCGATAAAGGATGAGAGGGAAGATATACGTTGCACACGCCTTGGCTCTACCCTTTAAGGAAAGTTTCCTAAGAAGCCACGAGTTGACCACAGCCTCCACCGTTGACCGTACCTCCAACCAATTCTTTTTGAACTGGAGACCCGGTCCAAACCACACACTGAAGGGCGCTTTTGTCATTTATATATATATATATATATATATATATATATATATATATATATATATATTTCAGAGGAAACATAATTTAATTTAAATACCAAAAAAACAAAAAACGGGCAGGTGAAATTATTAAAATTTCCTTAAGGACTTATCGTCTGACCCTCTAAGAGGAAACGTCAGAATGATAAATTAAAAGCTAAGAAACGAATGAGGAAAGAAGGGAATTTGGTTTCAGTTGGAAGAACATTGAGAAAAAAAAATCTCACTGTTCAGGTGGTTTTAAATCAATAAATATCTCCAACTGATGTTTCAAAATCTTTTGTCTACCTAGCCGTGTAATTATATTCATGCAGATATTCTACATGATTTATACTTGCATAATATTTGCATAAAAAGTTTACAGCAAACACAAAATTGTTTCCATGTATATTTATGTATGCGTATGTATTTTTGTTTAATCTATCTATTATATCAATAAAAATGAACGTGTCTGTGTGTGTGCCCATGTGTCTGTATACGTTTCCCTATGTTATAACTCTGTCAATTTATTAGTCTATCTATCTATATATCTTTAAAAGTGAACGTGTCTGTGTTGACTTTACAGGTAAATTTGCACATAACTATTCTTTTGTTTTCATTTTAAATTAGATTATTTTATTTATTGATCTTTTATCTTCAATTTGTGATATATAAATCTTCGGTGAGAAAATGTATTATTTACTTTTTAATAGACATTTCAAAATGAGAGGGTGAATTTAAAAAAAACCGTTTGTCTAGAATATTATATTCGGTTTATTGGAAAGAGCATAAAAATTCACATTAAACCTAAAAATATCATAAAAATTGAACGAATGGAAACATTTTGATAGATTTTTAAATTGAAAAAATTGAAAAAAAATTTCACTCATAAAATTTAATTCATTTCATTAAGTAGAAAAAATGGCGTATGCACTTTGTTTTTTTTTTAATAAAAAATAATATTTCTATTATTTTTCAAAAAACTTTAATAGTTTATTTTGGAAGTATATTCCATAAAGAAATTAAACAACCCTCTTTAAAAAAAGAAATTACGAGTTTTGTATATTTTATTCGCAGTTTTGTGTTAAGGCTGTCAAAATTTTCCAAAAAAATTCTGACACACCTAGTGTCTAACTGTGTCGGATATATACTCGAGAGTCAAAACAATGAAAAGAATATTCTGTTGTCATAGTCCTGATTATTAGTGTATACTGAAAATACACGTTTGTATAAGTAATACAATCTAATGTCCAAGCAAGATAACTATTGAGAATTTTATTATTGAAATTAGAAATACTTCCCCTTGACACGTATGCGTCCATATACTCATACATCCATACAGTACACACGCACATTCATCCACATATGCATATATATATATATATATATATATATTTTAAAGCCAAATATATATATATATATATATATTTCTTTACCAACAATGCTTCAAGCAAACTACTACCTACTCTTATATATATATATATATATATAATAAAAAATAAAAGTTACAATAAGTTTACTAAGGTAATCAAAATGGTAAACTTAAAATATATTATAAATATTAAAGGGTTACTATTTACAAGTAAAATATATATATATATATATATATATATATATATATATATATATGCTAACAACAACAACCAACGTAATCGACAAATTCAATAGTCTGTTGCGGACCAGGATATAAAATATCCTAACTCGCTACAAGAAAAAATAATGAAACGAATTGAATGAAGGAAACAAAGAACTCAAATGCTGGAATAAAATAAACATGTCGTTTATTTTCTGTTGAGAAGTGAAAGCCTTGGGTGTACACGTGTTCATTCGGCCGTTGACGACTACGCGCGTGGAAGGAAAGGGGAATGCAATAGAGAAACGTGAAGTGGCAAGCCAGCCTGTAGAAAGAGAGGGTTAAGCTCAGTAGAGAGTCATGCACATGTCTGTGTTGATGGACCAAAGCCGAAGGGGAGATAGAGTGAGAAAGTCAATCCAGGTTATGGAGATAGGAAGCGTATAAAGTGTACGTACTGTTTGTTAGCTTTTTTGCTCCACATAGTAGCAAGTGGCGTGCGCGCGCATGCCGAAAAGGCACGCTGTCGGTCCGTAGACCGTCCAGCTAGGAAGCTGGTCTGAAAAGGCTGGAAACAGCTTGTCTCTTGCTTTTATAGTCGTTTCCAGTGGATTTCCTTTGAAAGGGGAAATGACGTTGCCCTTGTGTGCGTACGTGTGGTGTGCGCGTGTGTGAGTATACACGTGAATGTGAGTGTATGTACGCGAACGTGAATATATGTACGTGTGTGGACGTGCGCACGTATACTTGTGTGTGCGTATGTATATGACAAGTAATATAGCTTGAGATGTGAACGCATGTTTTTGTGTGAGACTAGAAAAGGCTCGTGCAAGTCTAAATAACCTTTGATAGTATTATTTGTACGAATGTATATGATGTCATTTTCTAGGTGTGTCAGAAATTTTGTGAAAATAGTGAATAATTCCACCCCCTGTCTTTCCAAGCTTATAACTCCTCGAAAAATGTAATTCAAGCCCTAATTTATGTTTCAATTAAAGGAGCAAGGACCAAGGTTTCATTAAAAAAAACAAAAAAAAAAAACGTGTTTTTTTTTTAAGGTTTTAAACTTCGCACTTTACAGGTAAATTTCTAAAAAAAACAGTTCTTTTTTTGTTGTTTTAAATTTGAATATATTATTTATTGACCTTTTCTCTTCAATTTGTGAGTAAATTAATTATTTACTTTTCGGTGAGTAAATTAATTATTTACTTTTTAATAGAAACTTGAAAATGGGGGGCGGCGTGAATTAAAAAAAAAGCGTTTGTCTAAAATATTATATTCGGTTTATTGGAAAGAACATAAAATTTCACATTGACCCTGAAAATATCGTAAAAATAGAATCAATAGAAAAATTTTGATAGATTTTTAAAGTTTAAAAATTGAAAAATATTGAGTTCGGAAAATTCATTACTGTTTTTAAAAAAAAAATATTTCAATTACTTTTAAAACAACTTTAATAGTTTATTTTGGAAGTATAATCCACAAAGAAAATAAATAACCCACTTTTAACTGAGAAATTACGAGTTTTTTTATATTTTATTCGCAGTTTCGTGTTAGGGGTGTCAAAAATTCCTACAAAAATTCCGATACACCTAGTCATTTTCTACATTGTTTTCTTTGAAATCTAAACTCTAACAAATATACAACTTCAAATATTTTTATATATAGTCGTTTGATTAAGAAAAAAATACAGCACATACGATGTCTACACTTGTCCAAGAAAAATAATTAGTTCTTATCGACATAGCGGAATACTGAAAATACACGTTATACAAGCCAATATTCAAGGGAGGTAACTCTAAATTTTTATTACTGAAATTAGAGTTATTTCCCCTTGACTCTAATTTCAGTACACTAAACGCATATGGGTGTATATGAGTTCACACGCACAAAAAAAAAATAAAATAAATGATAAATAATTGGGGTTTGTATTACTGTACACATAGATTCGAAAAAAGTTATCAAAAAACAAATATATAACAAATAAATGTTATCAAAGGCAAGATAAGTTACTTTTCTACTAAACTGGATACATTTTTTTGTGTTTTTATTCAATGTAACAGTAACACGTTTATTCAGCTCGAAAAACATGCAGTGTTTACCGATGTATTGGAAAATTCAAAATTGCGCCCGACTCTCTCTTTAACACGGTAAGTTTGGGAAAAGGTGTTATAAATAATGAACTAGACAAAATACTATTAAAAAACGAATATATGTCAACTTATGTCACGGTAACATATATTGAGCGAGTTTCTAACAGTATCATCGAAGACCATCAACTCCCCGTATTTCCTCCTATAACACAACACGCTAGGTAACATACAAATATCTGTGCATGAAGTCGCTAAGCTAATTAAGAATCTTGATTCCTGTAAAGCACCTGCCCTGACGGAATTCCAAAAGGCTTCAACCAGAAATTGCCCCCATACTTACAAAACTGTTTAAGCGTGGCCTTAAGGAGAAGTGCTTTCCAACACCCTGGAAAACTTCATCAGTATGCCCTGTATTTAAGAATTCTGTTGATAAGTCATCTCCCTCTCAGTACAGACCAATAAGTCTCCTGTGTGTCATGAGTAAGTTGCTGGAATCCATATTAAATAGAGAAAGAGTCAACCACCTCAGCAGAAATAACCTTCTTAGTGACACGCAATATGGTTTCCGTTCTGCAAGATCTACCGCAGATGTGCTAACGGTTATATCTAATAGGATTAGTGAATCTCTTGACAGATGCTTCCTTTCTAGGGCAATTGCTCTTGACATATCAAAATACTTCGATAAGATATGGCATAAAGGCCTACTTCACAAGATTTCCAGCTACGGTTTAACTGGAAATGTTTTCTCAATCATTAAATCATTTCTCTCTGGAAGGCTTATAAGAGTTGTGGTTAATAAGCAGAAATCAAAGGCTCAGAGTATTAATGCTGAAGTCACTCCTCAGGGATCCATCCTGGGCCCAACTCTCTTCCTGATCTACATTAATGATCTCCCAAAACACATACTTAAATCATTCGTTGACATCTATGCTGATAACACAACAATCTATGGCAACACATCAAAGGCCGTAAATTACAAAGTTCTCTCTGATTCTCTCTCCTCCGATCTTGAGTGCATGGTACAGTGGGGGAAAAGGTGGCTGGTCACTTTTAATGCATCTAAAACCAAGCTCTTATCTTTACACCATCAACGCTCTGATCCCAATCTGGCCTCAATTGAAATGGATGGCTCTCGTCTAGGGGAGGCCCTATGTTTTGATAAGCTTCTGGGTTTGACCTTTACTCCTGATCTTAAATGGAACACATACATCAAGTCTGTGACAAGGTCGCTGGGAAAATGGTGGGATCCTTCTACCGCTCCAGAAGATATCTCACTACTGATGCAATTCTCTATCTATATAAAAGCCAAGTACGTCCAAGGATGGAGTACTGCTGCCACATCTGGGCAGGAGCTGCTAAAAACAGCCTATCCTGCCTTGACAGAGTACAAAATAGACTTCGAGGCTTAGTGGGGGGTTGCTCTTTTCTCTTCCCTGCAACCTCTGTCCCACAGGAGAGATGTTGCGAGCCTGTCTTAGTTTTATTGTTATTTCCATGGCAAGTGCTCGTCTGAGCTCCAATCTCTGGTCCCCCTCGCCAATTTTTCATGAAAAACACCCGTCTAGCTGAAACTACTGTCAATAATTTTCCCTACTCTTTATTTGTGCCTAAATCAAAACGTAGATTCCATGAACAAAGCTTCTTTCTTAGAACTGCACGCCTGTGGAACTCTTTGCTGCTTGCCTGTTTCCCTCCCAACTTCAACTTGGATGTCTTCAAGTCCAACATAAACAAATTCTTGATGAACCACCCCCTTAAGTAAAACACTTTATCAAATCTCCAATACTAACAACTAAAAAAAGGCTGACTGGGAAGCTATCAGAGATCTTATCAGAGACGCCCCATGGGGAAATATTTTTTCTCTTCCTGCTGAACAGTGTGCAACTGAGACCACTAAATGGTTCAAAACTGCAATCGAAGCGCATGTTCCCATGCGGAAATTCTATAGCAAGCCCCACTCTCCCCAATGGTTTACTTTGACTTGCGCAACTGCCATTGCTCAAAGGCAGCATGCATTCCGCAGGTTTAACCGACATAAGTCCAGTTCAAACAGACAAAAGTACATAGAAGCTAGAAGTAACGTTAAGAAAGAAATAGCGACAGCTAAGAGGGAATTTACGGAAACCACTAAAAAACGCATCGAAGCACAAAAATTAGGAACTCGTGACTTCTGGAAAATCTACAACAGTGTGGTAAATAATGGGCAATCAACAATTCCCCCACTAACCAACAATCACGAGGTTCTTTGCTCAGCAACCGAGAAGGCTAACATGCTTGCCAGTCGGTTTGCCTCCAACTCTACACTGGACCCTCTAAACTACCCCCTACCTGACTTTCCTATGCGGACAGACGCCACGCTAGACGATCTGGAAATCACCCCTGCTCAGGTGCATGCTATCATAAAAAACCTTGACACTTCCAAAGCATGTGGACCTGACCTCATCCCAGCTGTGCTATTAAAAAAGTGCTCAGCCGAAGTAGCTCCAGTTCTCTCCAAACTCTACAACAAATGCCTTAATGAAGCTTGCTTTCCAAGCTGTTGGAAAACTGCTTCTGTGGTACCAGTATTCCAGAATTCTGGCGAAAGAACTGACCCATTAAATTATCGCCCTATTAGCCTCCTCCCACTTTTTGCCAAAATATTTGAGACCTTAATTAACCATGCTCTAGTCCAGCACCTTACAGATGCTAAACTTCTGACCGACCATCAATATGGATTTAGACAAGCCCGTTCCACGGCAGACATCCTCACTGTAATCTCTGAACGCATATACCATTCACTGGACAAAGCGGGAGAGGGCAGAGCGGTAGCTCTAGATATATCTAAGGCTTTTGACAGGGTATGGCATGAGGGTCTCCTCAGGAAGATTAGATCTTACGGTATCACTGGTAGAATACTTAACATAATTAAATCCTTCTTAGATAAGAGAAAAATCCAGGTTGTCCTCGACGGTCGTACGTCTAAACAATATAATATAAATGCGGGAGTGCCCCAGGGATCTATCCTTGGTCCTCTGCTGTTCCTGATATTCATAAATGACCTCCCCGACAAAATTGCCTCTGAGATGGGTATATATGCTGATGACACCACACTCTATAGCAGGCACGACAGGAAAACAAATGAACATATATCTAAAGTAATGGCAGAAACACTAGAGGTTGACCTCAAATCAGTAGTGGAATGGGGACAAAAATGGATGGTAACGTTCAATGCCACCAAGACAAAACTGGTTTCATTCAATAATTACAAGAAACCTTCTCTACCACCTATAGCAATGGCCAACAACTCTTTAGCTGAGAGTACGTCTTTCAAGCTCCTTGGCCTAACGTTCACAGGAAACATGAGCTGGAACAATTACATCGAGGGCATTGCCAGGGCCGCTGCAAGGAAGGTGGGCTCTCTCTACCGTGCTAGAAAACTTCTAACACCCGAAAGTATCCTGTACCTCTATAAGGCCACTATTCGCCCATGTATGGAGTATTGCTGTCATATTTGGGCCGGTGCATCGGCTACTAGGCTCTCGCTCCTTGACAGGGTTCAAAAGAGAGTCGCAAATCTGATAGGCCCTAAACTGGCATCAAAACTTCAGCCTCTGTCCCATCGTTGAAACGTTGCATCCCTCTGCCTGTTCTACAAGTATTATAATGGTGAATGCTCTGAAGAACTGCAAGCACTTGTGCTCCCACGACGTGAACACCCTCGACAGACCCGACAAGCTACAAAATCCCACCCCCACACTGTAGAGATCCCTAGATGTAAAAGATCTTTCTACTCCAGTAGTTTCTTCCCCAGAACTGCTAGACTTTGGAATTCCATTCCAGGTCACTGCTTCCCCAACTGTACTGACATGCATAAGTTCAAGTGCAACGTGAACCAACATCTCGCTGCCCTAATCCCTACATAGTACCCCAGTAGATGTTTCCCCTGATAGTAGCCCCCTACATTAAAGTGGCAATGTGCCTTGTTTGGGGTGAAAATGTAATAAAAAAAAAAAAATAAAAATAAAAAACTAACGATTACTACGATACCATCCCATTGATTACTGCACTTACAATAACCCTTATCCCCAAGTGGCTTCTGGGCCTTGATAAGTAGTGATCTTCATGTAAAAAAAAAAAAAAAACAGTGTCTTGCCTGTAGAACACACTGCCATGAGTTTGCTTCCCTGCTGATTATAACTTGTCCATCTTCAAATCAGCAAATTGTCACGGACCGCAGCATAAGTAATCCAATGTGGTTAAGGGTTAATGTGGTTCAAACCATTTGTTAAAAAGGCAAAAAGATGTTTTCATTATTAATCAATGTTAAATACTCCCATAGTGTTCCTCATCTTTCGATGATAATCATTCAGTCTCATTAACACTTATCTTCGAGTGGCTCTTGGCCTTAATAAGTGGTGACCCAACATAAAAAAAGAATCTGTTTCTGCTATATCCAGGGACAATGGTCCGACAAGCAATGTAACATCAGCAAATGATTCCGCTAATAATTCTTAACACGATCGGATTAATTATTTAAATATATAAAAATAAATGTGCAGTTTAATGATGAGTCTTGCGGAACACCTGAGGACAATTCGTGAGATCCAGACCAATAATTACCAACACCATCATCATCAGCATCATCGCCATCGTCATCTTCATCATCCTCATCATTACCATCATACTAAAATCATCCTGATCTTCATCCTCAGCAGCATTACCATCATCATCACCAATTTTTAAATCATCATCATCATCACCATCAACATCATCATCACTATCATCACCACCATCACCCCACCGTCACCATCATCATCCTCACCGTCAACATCATCCTCACCATCATCATCATCACTATCATCACCATCACCCTCATCATCACCATCATCATCATCCTCACCATCATCATCGCTATCATCATCATCATCATCAACCTCATCACAATCATCACCATCATCATCATCCTCACCAACATCATCGCTATCATCGTCGTCGTCGTCATCATCATTATCATCACCATCACCCTCACCGTCAGCATCATCACATTCATCATCATCATCATCATTCCTCATATTAAGTTTAATGTCTAGACACTTAGAAAATATACGTTAAATGACTTTCACAAATTGACTTCTAAACTAACCTATCTCTGGCCAGGTTTTGCTTTATCCCTCTTTCTCTCAAGTCCAATGTGGCATCAATTGAAATGAACGGCTCTTGTCTTGGCGATACTTCATGTTTTGGCAAGCTTTTGGGCTTGACCTTTACTCCCGACCTGAAATGGAACACGTATATCAAATCCATTGCCAAGGTGACAATGGAAAAATAGTGGGATCCTTCTATTGCTCCAGTAGATATCTCACTGCTGATGCAATTCTCTACCTATATAAGAGCCAGGTACTTCCTAGGATGGAGTACTCGTGTCACATATGGGCAGGAGTTGCTAGAAGCTGCTTAACCTGTCTTGACAAACGTTCAAAATAGACTTCATAGCTTAGTGGGGGATGCCCTTTTCCCTTCCCTGCAAACTCTTTCCCACAGAAGAGACGTCACGAGCCTGTCTTTGCTTCATCGTTATTTTCATGGCAAGTGCTCGTCTGAGCTCCAATCTATGGTTTCCCCTTGCCAAACTTTCACGAAAAACACTCATCTAGCCAAAACCACTATCAATAATTTCCCACACTCTTTATCTGTGCCTAAACCTAAACGTAGATTCCATGAACAAAGTTTCTTTCTTAGAACTGCACGCCTGTGGAACTTGCAAATCATCGAACATTGTTGTTCATTAAAGCCAAACATAAAAAAAAATTATTATTTTATAAACCCCCTTCAAATATAGCTTGAAGAAAAAGAACAAGAAAGGTTACACTTGGGGACATAATTTGCAGGGGTATTATGAAGGGAGATGATTGGCAAGATGTTTGTTCACATTACATTTGAACTTTTTTTAAAATTCAATTTTCACCCCAAACAAGGCACAGTGCCACTTTGAAGTAGGGGGCTACTTATAGGGAACATAAATTGCAGGGGTTTAATGAAGGGAGATGAGTAGCAAGATGTTTGTTTACATTACATTTGAACTTTCTTTTTATTCAATCTTCACCCCAAACAAGGCACAGTGCCACATTGACTACAATTGGGAACATAAGTTGCAGGGGTTTAATGAAAGGAGATGAGTAGCAAGATGTTTGTTCACATTACACTTGAACTTCTGCATGTCAGTATAGTTGGGGAAAGCAGGAACCCGGAAGGGAATTCTGGAATCTAGAAGTCCTAGAGAAGAAACTATTGGAGTAGGAAGCTTTTTTACACCTAGGGATCTCTACTGTGTAGGGGCGGAACTTTGCTGATTGTTGGGTTTGACAGGGGTATTTACGTCAAGGGGGGTACAAGTGCAGGTAGTTCGTTGTAGCATCCACGATTAAAATACTTGTAAAACAGGCCGAGGGATGCAACATTTCCAACTAAAAATAAAGAATATCACATGATTTTAAAAATGAGATTCTTTTTGACGCGTTTAAATTTAGGTTTTGCATCTGAAATTTCAAATCAATTGATTCACATGAAAGAGGCTGAAGATGGTCAGTTTATGAAATGGCAGCAGGACAGAGTTCAAAATTGGCTTCAAAACTACCCAATAGGGGGCGCCCTTTTCTCCTCTCTGCAATCTCTTTCTCACAGAAGAGACGTCGCGAGCAAGGTCTTCTCTATCATTCATTGGAAAGTACTTGCCTGAGCTCCAATCTATGCCTCCCTCCCGTATAAATAAAAAATCACTAATTTAAAAATAAATTTTAAACTAAAACACTCATCGAACTACAACAACTACCAGCAGTTTCCCCGCACGCTCTATTTGTAACCACGGAAACACGTTTGAATTTATTTAATTATTTAGATTTGGCAGGTGCACGTTTTAATGACTTAATGAGGTCAACTTTGACTGCGGGATAGTATTTTAGTTACTGCGGGAACACTTTTTTTTATTTTTATTTTCCCAAGATGTTGGGGGGGGGAGACCAGCTCCCCATAAAAAGGGGATTGTCCAAATTGAATAGCAATTGTCTGATATAAGGAAAATTTCCACATTGATCAAAGCTGATTGCTTTTGGACATTTCCAGCGACCGGAAAAATACCGCCAGAATTAGTGTCGCTTTTATTATACGAAAAATGTGGCGAGCGAAAAATGTTAAATATTTATCTTTTCAAAGTCGAGCAAATTAAATAGACAGGCGACCTCCGTTGTTAACTCGTAGATATTATGATTTATATGTGATATAAAAAGTTTTAAGAAGTTGTGAGCCGACCAACCGCTTCTTGGAAAAAAGTCTTTTACAGACATACACAAAAAGCGAACATACATACATACACACATTTTCGCTTTTATATTTATAGATATAGATAACTATATAGTAAAAATTTGCCAGCCAGTATAAGCATCTTGAAATGACTGAAAAATATAGGATAAACAGCCAAACTGTTTTAAAACACGCTAAGATGCAAATAAAAATAATTTTATTTTCTTTAATTTTTCAAGTTGAAATATTAAGGATGGATATTTTTTCAAGTTGAAATATTAAGGATATTTTACTTCCAAGAAGAAAAAAAAAGTAAAAAAAATATTAGAAATATTAAAATCCGAAATTAATTAATATTTCAACGTAAAAAAAAAAAGAAAGACAATAAAATTAATAAAATTTATTTATTACTTTTTTTAATCTAAGCATGCTTTAAAAGAGTTAGTCTGTTTATTCTAATATATATATA
This sequence comes from Euprymna scolopes, assembly GCF_053919585.1. Taxonomy (NCBI): domain Eukaryota; kingdom Metazoa; phylum Mollusca; class Cephalopoda; order Sepiida; family Sepiolidae; genus Euprymna; species Euprymna scolopes. Next base: position 96,664,949 of record NC_136527.1, on the reverse strand, counting down.
TATATATATATATATATATATATATATATACATTTTTTTCAATTTTCACCCCAAACAAGGCACAGTGCCACTTTGAAGTAGGGGGCTACTATCAGGGACTTAATTAGCAGGGTCATTATGAAGGGAGATGAGTAGAAAGATGTTTGTTTACATTGCACTTGAACTTCTGCATTTCAGTACAGTTGGGAAAGCAGAATCCCGGAAGGGAGTTCCAAAGACCCGCAGTTCTGGGGAAGAAACTATTGGAGTAAAAGGCTTTCTTGCACACAGGGATCTCTACTGTAAAGGGATGAGACTTATTAGCTTGTCGGGTTTGTCGGGGGTAGTAACGTTGGAGAGGTACAAGTGTTTGCAGTTCGTCAGAGCATTCACCATTAAAGTATTTGTAGAACAGGCAGAGGGATGCAACATCTTGTCGATGGGACAGAGGCTGAAGCCTAGATGACAGTTCAGGACCTATCAGGTTGACGACTCTCTTTTGAACCCTGTCCAGGAGCGAGAGACAAGCAGCAGATGCACCAGCCCAGATGTGACAACAGTACTCCATACATGGGCGAATG
>NC_136527.1:96624389-96659389 GCF_053919585.1 Euprymna scolopes | reverse complement strand
TTCTGCCATTTTCTCTACTGCCACTTACACCACGTCAGGGGAACTCCAATTGCTCTGACGCTGGACAGAAACACATTTCGCTTTGCTATATTGGAAAAACTTTTTTTTTCCAGGTTTGTAACCACGACTGCCTTTCAAAGCATATAGCTCAGCAAAACATATCGGGATTCCATCCATGGATTTTTCCATGTTGATCCTACTCGAAATCACAGAATCCCATCACCCTAAGACAACACTTGTGTTTTTTTTTCTTTTTTTCTTAATCTAAAAAAAACATACATTTTAACATTTCATAAAACAGTTTACATACAATAACATTTTTCCACACCAGAAAAAAAATTCTCACGAAAAAAAACCTGTACAATTAGAGAAAAAAAAACAATTCCACATTAGCAGAAAGTATCCATTGTTTCTTAACACACAAACAAAAAAATACACATTGTCTTTTCCTAAAAGTACACAAAGCTTTTACAATTTAGCAACATTTTAACTTTATAATTGTTTAACCTATAAATTCATAGCAAATATTTGAATGACGTTTTTCTCTGGTAATCGTGACAGTCATCTCATTCACCTCTGTAACTAACTAGTTCTATTTCTTCTTTTTTTTCTTTTTGTTTTACACCAATTTGTTATCAGTCTGTTGATTTTTTTTTTTTTTTTTTTTACATAGGCATCACCACATTATCAAGGCCAAGAGGCCACTCACGGATAAGGGTTAAAGAGTGTACATTAGAAATTGGACAATATAGTAATCATTAGTAATGAAAATTTGGTAAATTTGATAACTTATATGGAACGGCTCATCAAGAACTTATTTACGTTAGACTTGAACACAACCATATTGTAGTCAGCCGGAAAGCAGGAAAACGGAAGACAATTCCACAGACGTGCAGTTCTAAGAAAGAAACTTTGTTCATGGAATCTACGTTTAGGTTTAGGCACAGATAAAGAGTGGGGGGAATTATTGATAGTGTTTACAGCTAGACGAGTGTTTCTTGTGAAAGTTTGGCGAGGGGGGACCATAGATTGAAGCTCAGTCGAACACTTTCCATGAAAATAACGATACATCAGAGACAAACTCGCAACATCTCTTCTGTGAGATAGAGGTTGCAAGGAAGAGAAAAGGACATCTCCTACGAGGCTACGAAGTCTATTTTGAACTCTATCAAGGCAGGACAAGTCCTTTCTAGCAGCTCCTGCCCAGATGTGGCATCAGTATTCCATCTTTGGACGTACCTGGCTCTTATATAGATAGAGAATAGCATCAGCAGTGAGATATCTACCGGATCGATAGAAAGATCCCACCATTTTTCCAGCGGCCTTGGCAACAGATTTGATGTACGTGTTCCATTTAAGATCAGGAGTAATGGTCAAGCCAAGAAGCTTGTCAAAACTTGAGGCCTCCTGAAGACGAGAGCCATTCATTTCAATTGATGCCAGATGTGGATCAGAATGTTGATGATGTAAAGAGAGAAGCTTGGTTTTAGATGCATTAAAAGTAACCAGCCACTCCTTACCCCATTGTACTACGTGCTCAAGATCAGAGGAGAGAGAATTGGAGAGAACTTGGTCGTTTACTGTCTTAGATGTGCTACCATAAATGGTAGTGTCGTCAGCATAGATGTCTACAAATGATGTAAGGATGTGATTTGGAAGATCATTAATATAGATCAGGAAAAGAGTTGGGCCCAGGATGGACCCCTGAGGGACACCAGCATTAATACTGTGAGCTTCTGATTTTTGCCCCTCAACTACTACTCTTATGAACCTATCAGAAAGAAATGATTTAATAATTAATTCAATTCCCACTGTTTATCTTTCTACACCGTAACATAGCATTTTTTTCTTTGTTCTCATATGTAAAATCAACAATTCGTTATCTGTTTTTTTTTTTTTTCTTATTTCTCTTAATTTTAATTTAACATAATTTTAATGTGGCTTTTTTTTCGGTTGCGTATATATATATATATATGCATTTTTTCATCGTTGTTCAATGAAAGGACCCTACGTTGTTGTTGTTTTTCTTTCTTTAATTTTCTTTATCTTTTTATGTGAAGTGTACAATATAATTTCTTTCTTTTCGTCGTATATATTTTTTATGGTAACCACCAGGTTCGAGATTTTTCTTTTTTCTTTGACACCAAATGAGCGTTTGAATACATATACGGTGCAAACATAGAATGTTTTCTAATTAAATAATTTATTCAGCCGGACCCTTTTTCACGGCCCATATGGCATCATTCAGGGATGTGGGTAAAGTAACCTCATGTTCGTTAACAGCTCTCATTCGTCAGATTTCTGACTTCTTAAGTTCTTGCGTATCAGAGGCATTTATTCTATCTTTTTTTTTAAATTTTTTTCTCCTACTTCAGATTCACTACATAGTGGCCACGTCACCACTACACGTCCGCTCTTGCATTGGAAGTTCTGTTACTCCCAAGATTGGGCATTTTCAATCAGCCGAACCTCGCAGGCGGCCCTATCTGCAAGCTTAATCTTTTTTTATTTTTTTTTATTACATTTTCACCCCAAACAAGGCACATTGCCACTTTGGTGTAGGGGGCTACTATCAGGGGAAACAACTACTGGGGTACTATGCAGGGATTTGGGCAGCAAGATGTTGGTTCACGTTGCACTTGAACTTCTGCATGTCAGTACAGTTGGGGAAGCAGTGACCTGGAATGGAATTCCAAAGTCTAGTGGTTCTGGGGAAGAAACTACCAGAGTAGAAAGATCTTTTACATCTAGGGATTTTTACAGTGTGGGGGTGGGATTTTGCAGCTTGTCGGGTCTGTGGAGGGTGTTCACGTCGTGGGGGCACAAGTGCTTGCAGTTCATCAGAGCATTCACCATTAAAATACGTGTAGAACAGGCAGAGGGATGCAACGTTTCGTCGATGGGACAGAGGCTGAAGCTTAAATGCCAGTTTAGGTCTATCAGATTTGCGACTCTCTTTTGAACCCTGTCAAAGAGCGAGAGACTAGTAGCTGATGCACCAGCCCAAATATGACAGCAATACTCCATACATGGGCGAATGGTTGCCTTATAGAGTGACAGGATACTTTCGGGTGTTAGTAGTTTTCTAGCATGGTAGAGAGAGCCAACCTTCCTTGCAGCGGCCCTGGCAATGCCCTCGATGTAATTGTTCCAACTCATGTTTCCTGTGAATGTTAGGCCAAGGAGCTTGAAAGACGTACTCTCAGATAAAGAGTCGTTGGTAGAGAAGGTTTCTTGTAATTATTGAATGAAACTAGTTTAGTCTTGGCGGCATTGAACGTGACCATCCATTTTTGACCCCATTTCACTACTTATTGGAGGTCATCCTCTAGTGTTTCTGCCATTACTTTAGATATATGTTCATTTGTTTTTCCTGTCATGCCTGTTATAGAGTGTGGTGTCATCAGCATATATACCCATCTCAGAGGCAGTTTTGTCGGGGAGATCATTTATGAATATCAGGAACAGCAGAGGTCCAAGGATAGATCCCTGGGGCACTCCCGCATTTATATCATATTGTTTAGATGTACGACCGTCGAGGACAACCTGGATTTTTCTCTTATCTAAGAAGGATTTAATTATGTTAAGTATTCTACCAGTGATACCGTATGATCTAATCTTCCTGAGGAGACCCTCATGCCATATCCTGTCAAAAGCCTTAGATATATCTAGAGCTACCGCTCTGCCCTCTCCCGCTTTGTCCAGTGAATGGTATATGCGTTCAGAGATTACAGTGAGGATGTCTGCTGTGGAACAGGCTTGTCTAAATCCATATTGTTGGTCGGTCAGAAGTTTAGCATCTGTAAGGTGCTGGACTAGAGCATGGTTAATTAAGGTATCAAATATTTTGGCAAAAAGTGGGAGGAGGCTAATAGGGCGATAATTTAATGGGTCAGTTCTTTCGCCAGAATTCTTGAATACCACAGTATTAAAACTTAATCTTTGTGGTTGCATTCTATCGCGCACCCTCGTTGCAGCTACAACAAGCCTTTTAAGCCCATAGGCATGCACTCTCCCGTCTTTATTGTATGCGAAGAATATGATCTTTCAACCGTAACACCGGTCAGCATAATCAAGCTACATACAGACGGCGAAAATAGCATTTTTCATAATCGAAAAACCTATTTAAAAAATCCCCCTTGCAGGGTCCTGTGAACCTCTTCCAAAAAAAATAGTTAACCGCCTACGTAAATTTAAACCTGCCCCCTTTTTAAAATTCTAATTTGACTAGACCGACCATTTTATATTCTGATTTTTTTTTCTTTCTGTTTTTCATTACTATTTTGCAGACCACTGGAAAACAACAATTATACATTATATAATACAATATCAAATCATCAATACACATTTTTTTCTAACAATGAACATTAACTTCTAAGTAATTACATAAAAAAAACTTCTTCAGTCCTTAAAAAAATGTTCAAAAATGCCGTTAAAACTGGAAAATCAATATTCACGATTTACCGAAACAGTTTGGCCTGAAAAAGAGCATCAATTGTATTTTTCACCCCAGGTTCGATATCACATCGTCGATGCGAACTGGTTAACGGACACCAAATGTGTGTTTGTTATATTGTTGCTCTATAATAGAGTGTTGAGTGTTTGTTGTATTGTCTCTAATAATAAAAGATTGTGAGTGTTTGTTGTTTTCACCCGAGGTTTGGTACGCATCGTGATGCGAACTGGTCAACGGCACCAAATGTGTGTTGTTGAAGAGGAGGCGACAACGGGAAACTGTCCGTTGTCTTCTGAGTCCAAATAAAATCTCAACGATTCAGCTAACCTGATCACATAACTCACACGCAATCAAATCAGCTGATCTTTTACTTCTGGCCAACGTGTCTACACTATAATTCACCTCTTCCCCCTCTCTCTCTTTCTCTCTCTCTTTATCCATTCTCTAACAAAAATTTCAGCTAGATCCGACCACTGGAAGTGGGTCAGGAGCATTACTTATTGCACGCCCCTCGTATATATACATATACACACACCACACACGCACATATATACATACACACACACACACATTATATATATATATATATATATATATATATATATATATGTATGTATATGTATATATGTGTGTGTGTATGTATGTATTCATGCAAACATATTACATGAAGCAAGCTAAATGAATGTTATTAAATTTATTAAATAAAAGATAAGGAATTAGAGTTGCATATATGTTTATTATAACATTATTTCCATAAACAAATAGAATAAGTAAAAGCTTTGTAGTCCATGGCATTTTTAAGTCAAATGCTTTTCATCGGAAGAGTAGGGCCTGCATTATAGGAATATAAAATATAAATAAATCATTAAAAGCAAAAAAAAGAAAATACATTAAAAGTAAAAAAAAGAAAAATACATTAAAAGTAAAAAAAAGAAAAATACATTAAAAGTAAAAAAAAGAAAAATAAATTAAAAGTAAAAAAAAGAAAAATAAATTAAAAGTAAAAAACAAAGAAAAATACATTTAAAGTAAAACAAAGAAAAATACATTTAAAGTAAAAAAAAGAAAAATACATTAAAAGTAAAAAAAAAAATACATTGAAAGTAAAAAACTAAAAATACATTAAAGGTAAAACAAAAGAAAAATACATTCACAGTAAAAAAATAAAAATAAATTAAAAGTAAAAAAAATAAAAATACATTAAAAGTAAAAACAAAAGAAAAATACATTAACAGTAAAAAAAAATAAATAAAAAATAAAAAATAAGAAAAATACATTAAAAGTAAAAAAAATATATTAAAAGTAAAACAAAAGTAAAATACATTAAAAGTACAAAAAAGAAAAATACATTAAAAGTAAAAGAAAGAAAAATACAATAAAAGTAAAAAAAATACATTAAAAGTAAAAACAAAAGAAAAATACATTAACAGTAAAAAAAAATAAATAAAAAATAAAAAATAAGAAAAATACATTAAAAGTAAAAAAAAAGAAAAATACATTAAAAGTAAAAAAAAAGAAAAATACATTAAAAGTAAAAAAAAGAAAAATACATTAAAAGTAAAAAAATAGAAAAATACATTAAAAGTAAAAAAAAAGAAAAATACATTAAAAGTAAAAAAAAGAAAAATACATTAAAAGTAAAAAAAAAGAAAAATACATTAAAAGTAAAAAAAGAAAAATACATTAAAAGTAAAAGAAAGAAAAATAAATTAAAAGTAAAAAAAAGTAACATACATTAAAAGTAAAAAAAGAAAAATACATTAAAAGTAAAAGAAAGAAAAATACATTAAAAGTAAAAAAAAAGAAAAATACATTAAAAGTAAAAAAAAGAAAAATACATTAAAAGTAAAAGAAAGAAAAATACATTAAAAGTAAAAAAAAGAAAAATACATTAAAAGTAAAAAAAAAGAAAAATACATTAAAAGTAAAAAAGAAAAATACATTAAAAATAAAAAAAGAAAAATAAATTAAAAGTAAAAAAAAGAAAAATACATTAAAAGTAAAAAAAAGAAAAATACATTAAAAATAAAAAAGAAAAATACATTAAAAGTAAAAAAAAGAAAAATACATTAAAAGTAAAAAAAAGAAAAATACATTAAAAGTACAACAAAGAAAAATATATTAAAAGTAACAAAAGACACATACATTAAAAGTAAAAAAAAAGAAAAATAAATTAAAAGTAAAAAAAAAGAAAAATACATTAAAAATAAAAAAAGAAAAATACATTAAAAGTAAAAAAAAGAAAAATACAATAAAAGTAAAAAAAAAGAAAAATACAATAAAAGTAAAACAAAAGAAAAATACATTAAAAGTAAAAAAAGAAAAATACATTAAAAGTAAAAAAAAAGAAAAATACATTAAAAGTAAAAAAAAGTAACATACATTAAAAGTAAAAAAAAGAAAAATACATTAAAAGTAAAAAAAAGAAAAATACATTAAAAGTAAAAAAAAGAAAATTGTTATTTCTAAGGTCTTTTTATTCTTGTGCTCAAATATATATACACAGGGTGGAACGATAAAAGTGAAAAACGACACTACAGCTTTATTTGAAAAAGTCAGGTGACTTGACTATGTAGTAGAGTTGATATATATTCAATGCAGCCGCCTTCAGCCTCAATCTCCGTCTCGATACAGGTCCGGAGCTGGGAGCATTTTCTGAAGCCAAGCCTTTCTATAGTGAAAATATTAATGTGTGTATTTTGAAATGTAAAAATCACTGGTGACCATGTTTGTACAGGCGGCATATGAAAGGGGCCAACCCTCAATTTGGTCAGGAATGCTGAAAACGAATATTCGTATATTAATTTTAGGTGAGTAAATGAAGAAGCTGTATATATATATATATATATATATATATATAACTACTTCATTTACTCACATAAAATAAATATACGAAAGTATAGATTTATGCATAAACTTTAAGTATTTACTTCCAAACTGCTCAATACGTTGGTAGAGCTCGTTAGTAATTTATGAAATATATACGGCGATTAAGCTACACTGAATATTCGGCGTTTCATCCACTATAGGATTCGTTAGCCTGACGACTCCTATAGTGGATGAAACGCCGAATATTCAGTGTAGCTTAATCGCCATATATATTTCATAAATTACTATATATATATATAAATATATATATTTGTTAGTACATTTTCAAGTATTTTTTTTAAAGGTAGATAACTCTTATTTTTATTATCTCCCTTGAGAAAGCACACACAGATATATGTATATATATACATATATTTGTGAGTATATTTTCATATGGTTTCCTAAAGGAAACTCTGACTTTAATTATCTGCCTTGATTAATATCTGAGAAGTTCTTTTTGTTTTAACTTATTTTAAAGCGTTTATTTACTTTGGAACATAACAAGTGTTCAGGCTCAAATTAGAACAAGACCGAGGTGACTGTCATGAGACCGTCGTCTCCCTGCATATTAAAACAAAGCCAACCTCCATACGTAGTTAATTGTCATGTCGAAAATAGTAATATATCCAAAAATTACGAAAACTCTACAAGTGCAGAGTTCTTTATAGTTCAAACCAATATTAATTTTTTTTTTTTTTTTTTGCATACATTATTGCTGATATTCATGCTGCTCCTCTTTGATCAAATTGTCTCTAGGATGGATTAGAGTTGGGGGTCAGGGTTAGCCTTTTTTTTTTTATATTTGATATGTAATTCTATGTCGATTTTTTTAATCTTTTCGAATATGCTGAAAACGAATATCACAATTTAATTCGGGGCACATGATGTATAACAAATAGATAACACAGAAAATAGACTTATAGTTTTTAAAGGTTTATTAGAAGAAAAATATGTAACCCACAGTGGGGACCCTAACAGGTACTACCACTCCGGGTCAGAGTGGACCTGGGAGCAATGGTAATTAAAGGGTGGCTCCACACTCCCCAAGCCCGCTTATGGAGCTTTACCATCGGATACAGTTTAAGGTCATATCCAGGACCCTGAAGTGGCGGCGGCTATCCTGTTCTTGTAGAAATTTTGGATGGGAGTGGTCTTCTTCTGGGAGAAGTTTCGGCTGGTTGCTAAATAAAAAGAAAAAAGAGACAAGTTTTAATCCAACGGAAATGGAATCATGTCGTTACAAGTCCGAGTAATTTTGAAATGGATATATCTATAAAAGTGAAAGTGTACAACTTATAGTATAAACCACTGAAATGTTAGATATAGTTTCCTTGGCCATGGATCTAACGTAATAAATTCATATGACCCTTAATCAATAATGGTTAATGTGTCAAAGTTAAAAATAAAGGAAAAAATATATATAAGTGTAATTATTACTTCACGCGACAAATAGCTAGGGGGTTGCTTTAATCCACGATGTATTTGTAAGTCATGCCGTGCTTTCTTTTCTCTAGCTTTAATTTAAACCTACGTCACTGCCAGTGGTCATACACGCAAACACGTAACGGGTTCGAGCCTTCCTCCCTGCTACCACGCGTTTTTCGTTGTTTGGCTCAACACAAAACCCCCAAACTCCCAGGGATAAAATGCTAGTTTTGTACAAAGTACTGAGATGCCAGACAATTATGCTAGTTTAGAACTTTCAGGTCCAAGTAATCAGCCACATTTTTCAGTTTTGGGGCATAAATATTACTGCAAAGGCGTGTAAAGGGCAAACTCGAATTTGAGCGCAATCGTTATTCTAATAATTGCTCATTTTTAATATGCCATTATTATTATCATTTTCTTATATGGATCAGCAAGATATTTTTACTAGTAATAAGTTTATTTTTAGAACAGCTTATCACTTATTCTCTGGTATATTTTTGGTTTTAAAGTATTATTTTAGTATTAGTGTTTAATCTTTCAGTATTTATACAATTTAACATTTTGATATTTACATTTATGTCGAGGTTTAGTGTTTATTATTTGATCGGTTATAACTTAATTTAGCGCTAATTTATAAGTTATGTTTTAGTATCTAATCATGATTTTTTTGTTTTTAATTATTAGTTTTAGTTTTTATAGTTATTTAATATATTATAATTTATTAGAATATATTAACAGTAGTAAAATTATATTACTGATCCATAATGAAAATGATAATTATAGCTGGAACAATTACATCGAGAGCATTGCCAGGGCCGCTGCGAGGAAGGTGGGCTCTCTCTCTACCGTGCTAGAAAACTTCTAACACCCAAAAGTATCCTGTACCTCTCCAACAAGGCCACTATTCGCCCATCTATCGAGTATTGCTGTCATATTTGGGCTGGTGCATCGGCTACTAGTCTCTCACTCCTTGACAGGGTTCAAAAGAGAGTCGCAAATCTGATAGGCCCTAAACTGGCATCTAAGCTTCAGCCTCTGTCCCATCGTCGAAACGTTGCATCCCTCTGCCTGTTCTACAAGTATTATAATGGTGAATGCTCTGATGAACTGCAAGCACTTGTGCCCCCACAACGTAAACACCCTCGACAGACCCGACAAGCTGCAAAATCCCACCCCCACACTGTAGAGATCCCTACATTTAAAAGATCTTTCTACTCCACTAGTTTCTTCCACAGAACTGCTAGAATTTGGAATTCCATTCCAGGTCACTGCTTCCCCAACTGTACTGACATGCATAAGTTCAAGTGCAACGTGAACCAACACCTCCCTGCCCAAATCCCTACATAGTACCCTAGTAGATGTTTCCCCCTGATAGTGGCAAAGTGCCTTGTTTCGGGTGCAAATGTAAAAAAAAAAAAAAAAAAAAAAAATAGTAATGTAAATATTTGTATATAATTACAAAGCATATTGTTCATGCATTTACATAGAAATCCACATGAACAAGGAAACCTATCTCTCTCGGCAAAAATGAGTTCAAACTGAAGAAATGTTATATATAATTGTTTTCGGCTAACTTTACCAAATCTGTGCGTATGGTAAAAATAAGTAAAAAAAACAAGTAATGTTCAACGCTGCAAGACAACTAGAAAGAGAATAAAAGTTAATAGACAGGATAAAGTCTGGAACAAAAAGAGAAAAAAGAAATTAGCGAAATTTATCAGGTGCGAAAAAAGCGAGTAATGTTCAACGGTACTGGAGAACAAGAAAAGAAAGGGCCAATTAGAAGCTGGAATCATCAAAATAGGGGTAGGCTATAGAAACAAAATTTTTCAAATAAATGCCAAAACTGGCTTATTATATGTAAATAGATGGGAACAAAAAAATTGGAGGGTCGCTGGCCCCAAACGTGATTTGACCGCGTCAACGCGTGAAAATGGCCCAAATTTCGGCCCCGAAAACACTTAATCATTTATTGAAAGCCACAGGATGCGTTTTTTGACTATAAATGCATTTGTATCATTAAATCTAACATTCCCATTGGCTATCTCACAAGTACGGTTTTTTTAAGGGTATCTCAGAGTCCAAAATGGGTCAAAATTACCCCAAAAGTAGCCAAAAATGGTCGGAAATCACGGATTTTCCAAAATGCACCTCCCAAGACACACAGGGTGCAATTTTTGACCATAAATGGCTCTATAAATTTAAATCGAACATTCTCACTGGCTATCCCACCTATATAGGGCTTTTCAAGGTATCTTAAGGGTTCAAAATGGGTCAAATTTACCCAAAAATTAGCCAAAAATGAATGAAAATCATGGATAATCCCCAAAATGCAGGTATTATATCTCATCGGGCTCCTATAAACACTCCTGTATGGCTTTTTACAGTTGGAAGACTTCCATTTGTATTTAGAGATCTTTGGGGGATGTAAAAAGGGTCAAAACAATCCAAAAATGACAAAATTACGCTTTACGGTACATAACATATGAATCATTAGTTCATTCATCAATGATACTTTTTAGAAACATTGTAACTTTACTACATCAACTTCTCAGAAAGTAATTAATTGTAAATTGAACATTGAATGTCAATAAAATGCTGTCCAAGAAGAGTCTGAATTCATAGTGTTCTCATAGTTACCCCAAAATTGATGAAAATGGCCCTCGATTCGCTATTTCTAGATTTGTAACCAATATATTGAATAACTTGATAAAAGCTATGAGTAATTAGCAAAGGAATTATTTTGTTATTTCAAGACACAGCTTCACTTCACATTACTTTAAAATCATACAACAGTAAAATATCAATATAATGCATTAAATGTTGGCTGCAGCACAGGAATTTTGATTGACTCCTGGAAATTCCGTGCACCAGTTCGCAGATTGTAAGTGACATGTGTTTGGCTGGCGATCTCGGTACATGGGACAGTGCTACGGATTGTACCCGATCTGTTTAATGAGTAGTTCAAATTGTTTGAGGTATCATGCTCTGGCACAATGAGCCATTTGCGAGAGAGAGAGACTTTTGATCGGCAAAGAATCTTCGTTCATGTACATCAAATTCATCAGGATTCACATCTTTTGAAAGTATATTGAGAAGGACATGGTGCTCTCGTTTCCATTTAATTATATTCACACGTCTGGAACCCTTTGCTTTGTAGACATCTTTATCGTAAATTTTTAGCCATCGATCAAGTTTATGTTTTATCCCAGGTATTGTAACATAACGAACATCACTTCCAAAGGCTTTCTGCCACAATTGTAGTAATCGCAAGGAGAACTGGTCAATATGATTTTTCTGTGTCGTGGTGCCATATTTGGCAGCATGATGTTGCTGCACAGCTTGAACACATTCAGCCTCAGTTGGAAGAGAATCAAGCAGAAGATAAGTCCAATCGTCGTAATTATAATCTTAGTTCAATCAAATTCACAATTAATGCAATGCAATGTTATCGTGTCTATTTAAAGATGCCATTCCATTGATACAGAAAGAAAACATTTCCTTATTTGGTAATTTTCCATCTATAACTCCAATTAAGCCCCTTTTTGACAACCTATGTTGATTCTTAGGGACTTTTTGACTCATTGGCTAAATCGGCCATATTTAGCCCCTTTTAAAGGTCCTTATACCCCTCATTAACAGTGCAAAAGTTAGGAGAGTGCCTTTCCCAACAGTTTCTGCCATGTAAAGGTGTCTTTGAGCCCATGGGAGGTGCATTTTGGAAAATCTGTGATTTCCGACCATTTTTGGCTAATTTTGGGGTAATTTGACCCATTTTGGACTCTGAGATACCCTAAAAAAAACCCTACTTGTGGGATAGCCAATGGGAATGTTAGATTTAATGATACAAATGCATTTATAGCGAAAAAATGCACCCTGTGGCTTTCAATAAGTGATTAAGTGTGTTCGGGGCCGAAATTTGGGCCATTTTCACGCGTTGACGTGGTCAAATCACGTTTGGGGCCAGCGACCCTCCAATTTTGACCTGTTTTGAACAAAATCACTTGTTCCCATCTATTTACATATAAATGAAGGTAATAAGCCAGTTTTGGCATTTATTTGAAAAATTTTGTTACTATAGCCTACCCCTAATCAAAAGTCATTAGACAAAAAAGAAATCAAGTAAATAGGACATTATAAGAAAAAATTCATCAGGTGCTGTAAAGAAATGCTCTTTTAGAATCTTCAAGTCTCAACACTCATTAGTAAAAATAAGTAAAAAAAAACAAGTAATGTTCAACGCTGCAAGAGAACTAGAAAGAGAATAAAAGTTAATAGACAGGATAAAGTCTGGAACAAAAAGAGAAAAAAGAAATTAGCAAAATTTATCAGGTGCGAAAAAAGCGAGTAATGTTCAACGGTACTGGAGAACAAGAAAAGAAAGGGCCAATTAGAAGCTGGAATCATCAAAAGTCATTAGACAAAAAAGAAATCAAGTAAATTAAGAAATTAACTGAAACCCATCTAAAACAAAGCAAATTCAGCAGCTGGTACAAAACAAGTGCTGAAAAGGTGGTTTAGACTCCTGAAGTCTCAACAATCACTAGAAAATTAGAAATAAATCAAGGTGTAGTGGTTGCAGCACCACCAAGACACATTGATACAATAAATGAAACCTTTATGAATTCGATGGGAAGTTGGAGTTGCTTATAAAAAAAAAATATATTATTACTTACTTTAGGAATTTCTGGAACTGCTTCCAAGATGGGGATGAGAGGGGTCATGGGTGTTGCTGCTGCTGGTGCTGAAAACTTGAATAACTTTTTCTTTTTTTTAATTGCTTTTTTCTTTTTTTGGTTTGTTTGTTTTATTTATTTTCCTTTATTTCATAGCATTTTATTTTTATGAAATTATTTCTTTGGAAATTATAATTAGGAAATAACAATACTTACTTTATGACTTTCTGGAACTGCATCCAATATTGGGATGACAGGGTCATGGCTGTTGCTGTTGAAACCTGTAATAACTAGTTATATTTTGCATTATTATTTTTACATTTTTTTTTCGGTTTATTTTCCTTTAGATCACAGTATTTTATTTTTTGTGAAATTTTCTTTTTTTAAAAAAATTATAATTAGAAGAAGATATCAATACTTACTTTATGACTTTCTGTGGCTGTTGCTGTTGAAACCTGTAATAACTAGTTGTATTTTGCATTATTATTTTTACATTTTTTTTTCGGTTTATTTTCCTTTAGATCACAGTATTTTATTTTTTGTGAAATTTTCTTTTTTTAAAAAAATTATAATTAGAAGAAGATATCAATACTTACTTTATGACTTTCTGGAACTGCATCCAATATTGGGATGACAGGGTCATGGCTGTTGCTGTTGAAACCTGTAATAACTAGTTGTATTTTGCATTATTATTTTTACATTTTTTTTTCGGTTTATTTTCCTTTAGATCACAGTATTTTATTTTTTGTGAAATTTTCTTTTTTTAAACATTATAATTAGAAGAAGATATCAATACTTACTTTATGACTTTCTGGAACTGCATCCAATATTGGGATGACAGGGTCATGGCTGTTGCTGTTGAAACCTGTAATAACTAGTTGTATTTTGCATTATTATTTTTACATTTTGTTTTTGTTTTATTTATGTTACTTTAGTACATTGCATTTTACTGAGTGTATGTTAATTATTTTGTTAATTTTTATTAAAATAAAATACCTGTAACAGAAAAATAATTTTGGTTATGATCAAGCATGGGTGAATATTTTCAGTTAGACTTGCTAAAGTTGGTTAAAGGAAATACAAGCAGAAAGGAATTCGTTTTAATCACTAGCAACACAACGAAAGAAATACTTACCTGAGGACTTGTGCTGATTCTAACTAGAAGCTGCAGTAATGGAAAAGAGGAAAATTAAACTTGTCAATTACAAAAACTGAAATCGAAAAGAAGAAACGCTCGATGCTTTACTCACCTCTGGCTGGTCGTGGTCCCCATCAAACTGAAAAAGGAGGGAAAGGGTGGAATCCACTAGTTACCAGGTACCGTACAGGAAAGGACAGTCTGGCCAGGTAGGTGATGATCTCCCCAAAGTGGAGCGCTACATAAAACATGCATTGCTACGAACATCCTCCGAAAAAGGCGGTTTCTACTCGGAATAAAAGGCGGAGCAGAAAACGGAAGTGTTCTCTCTACTCAACACGATTCCTAGAGAGATACCACAAGATTGTGCGTGAATGAGGAGGAGGCGATGAAAGCTCACAAAACTGCCATTCCTACTATCGTATCGGATATTATTAATCGGAGGTCCATCATTGCATTACCGCCCCAGCTCGTAGTTGATAGATAGTAGGAATAATATTACCAGCGCCCTTCAGGCAGCTTGTGAGAACACACAAACTAATGGTAGTATTACTCTAGTCGTTCCTGGTCGAATGGAGCCATGCATGCATTATGTAGTAACACGAGCACGTGTCGCCTGATAAGAAAGAGCGTAGGCTCACCCACTTGGGGAGATTCCCTATCCAGACGTGCACCTATTTGTACACCTGGAACCGGACTCAGAACCTCGACAATGAGAAGAGTCAAGGAGAGCAAGGTGTTGAACTACCTAAAGAGGTCACCATATAAAACAAGCGTTGCTGTGAACAACCTTCCAAAACGAGGGAAGGGACTTTTTGTTCTCTCTACCCAACAGGATTCCTAGAGAGATACCACTAGATTGTGCGTGAATGTGGAAGAGCCTATGAAAGCTCACAAAACTGCCATTCCTACTATCGTATCGGATATTATTAATCGGAGGTCCATCATTGCATTACCGCCCCAGCTCGTAGTTGATAGATAGTAGGAATAATATTACCAGCGCCCTTCAAGCAGCTTGTGAGCACACGCAAACTAATAGCAGTATTACTCTAGTGGTCCGTAGTCGAGTGGAGGCACGCGTGAATTACATAGTAGAAACACGAGCACGTGTCGCTCCCTCTTCGGGGGAATTCGGAAAAGCGCACCTTGCGCTGCAGGTATTTGTTGAGCTGGGAGTTGACTCAACACCTCGACACTGAGAAAAGAGCTTTAGAAAAGCTCCAGATTAGTTACCTGCAAAGTCGAGGAAAGTTGGAGGACCAGGCCTGCGAAGGAGAACACACACAATTTGGGCCTTGATGGAAGCACACGGGAGAGAGGGAGGCCCATTTTTCTCTTTCGGGGGAGTGTTCTCCTTCCAGCCTGCTCGAGCACGTCTTTTCTGCTCGCCACATGCAAGCGTATAAAAAGACGACCAGATGACGGACGCAACAAACTCATGCCATCATTAACTGGATTTTGATCGGGTTCCGTACAACAAGGTGTTGAACTCCCTAAAGAGGGCACCATATAAAACAAGCGTTGCTGCGAACAACCTTCCAAAACGAGGGAAGGGACTTCTTGTTCTCTCTACCCAACAGGATTCCTAGAGAGATACCACAAGATTGTGCGTGAATGTGGAAGAGCCTATGAAAGCTCACAAAACTGCCATTCCTACTATCGTATCGGATATTATTAATCGGAGGTCCATCATTGCATTACCGCCCCAGCTCGTAGTTGATAGATAGTAGGAATAATATTACCAGCGCCCTTCAAGCAGCTTGTGAGCACACACAAACTATTTTAGTATTACTCTAGTCATCCGTAGTCAAGTGGAGGCACGCATGCATTACACAGTAGAAACACGAGCACGTGTCGCTCCCTCTTCGGGGAAATTCGGAGAAGCGCACCTTGCACTGCAGGTATTTGTTGAGCTGGAAGTGTGGACTCAACACCCCGACACTGATAAAAGAGCTTTAGAAAGCCTCCAAACCAGTTACCTGCAAAGTCGGGGAAACCTGGAGAAGCAGGCCTGCGGAGGAGAACACGCTCAAATGGGGCCTTGGAAGCAAACGGGAGGGGTTAGGGTTAGGATAAGGGAAAGGGATAGGGTAAGGCCCATTTTTCTTTTTTTGTTCGGGGAATGTTCTCCTTTCAGCCTGCTCCTTCCTTAACACGTCTTCTTTGCTCGCCACATGCAAGCGTATAAAAAGACGACCAGATGACGGACGTCATTTCCTGGATTTTGTTTTGCCAGAGCCCATTTAGCCGTGTAGTTGTTGTTCAACTACAACGTTACACCCCCCTACCACGGTGAGGATAGGGTTGGACTTTAGGGGGGAAAATACACATCCACATTTACTAATCTTACTCTTGCAATGTTGTTGTAATAAACAAAAAATTAGGAAATTCTTTAATGATTGCATTTTCGTAATTTTGGGATATGTTACGATTGTCGACTACAACTCAGTAGCTAGGATTCTTTTTTTTTTTTTTTTTTTAAATATCAATTCGAAATGGCGACCGATTCTCTCTTTAACACGGTAAGTTCGGGAAAAGGTGTTATAAATAATAAACTAGACCAAATACTATTAAAAAACCACCGAATATATGTCAAGTTATGTCACGGTAACATATATTGAGCGAATTTCTAAAAGTATTTTGTCTAGTTTATTATTTATTACATCTTTTTCCGAACTTACCGTGTTAAAGATAGAGTCGGTCGCCATTTTGAATTTTCCAATATATCGGTAAACACTGTTTTTTCGAGCTGAATAAACATGTTTAATTTAATAAAAACACGAAAATTATATACAGTTTGGTAAAAAAGTAATTTATCTTGCCTTTGATAACATTTATTTGTTATATATTTGTTTTTTGACAACTGTTTCGAATCTATGTGTCCAGTACTCCAGTACTAATACACACCCGGTTATTCTATATTAAATAAATACTGAAATCAAATTATGAATAAAAAAAAATATAAAAAAACTGAACTAATTTGGTGGGCTGAAATAAGGAACCAAGCAGAGAGCCGATGCGAGGTTAAAGAGACAGACAGACAGAGGATGTAGTTGGAGAGATACAGTACAGCTAGATAGATAGATAGACAGACAGACAGAGAAATATTTTTAATTTAAATCTAAATTAACGTCTTCTTATTTAATTTGTTAGGTGAAAGTCTACATATAATATTATTTAAACAAATAAAATGAGTAAACGGTCGGTAATTTCCGTAACGCCGACCACAACACTCGTGAAATTCCGTGGAGACAAGTTCTTCAAGGGAGACAATCAAGATTTCCGATTATCTGCCCTTGATTTCTTAGTCTGGCTTTTGCTTATACGCCATATCAACCCTTTTCCAGGTTATTTAATGGCGATTTCAGTATTTTGGAATGAAAATGCTTTTTATAGAATAATTTTTTTTTTTTTTTTTTTATTTATGATTAAATAAGCGACGTGGTTATTCTATATTAAATAAATGCTGAAATAAAATTATAAATAAATAAAAAAATACAATATAAAACCATCGATAATTTAACACATATTCTCAAACAGAAGATTAATACTCGATTTAAAGTTTGCAGCAAACGATTAAAAATACAACAAATTATAAATAAATATACATTTTATTTGACAATGATATCTGTAAAAAAAGGAAACGTGTAGTATCTGTTCTTTTTTTTTTTTTCGTTTAATGACATGAAATAATTATAGGGTTTGTATTACTGTACACAGATTCGAAAAAGTTGTCAATAAACAAATATATAACAAATAAATGTTATCAAAGGCAAGATAAATTACTTTTCTACCAAACTGGATATAATTTTCGTGTTTTTATTCAATTTAACATGTTTATTCAGCTCGAAAAGCATACAGTGTTTACCGATGTATTGGAAAATTCTAAATGGCGACCGACTGTCTCTTTAACACGGTAAGTTCGGGAAAAGGTGTTATAAATAATAAACTAGACAAAATACTATTAAAAAACCACCCAATATATGTCAAGTTATGTCACGTTAACATATATTGAGCGAATTTCTAACAGTATTTTGTCTGGTTTATTATTTATTACATCTTTTTCCGAACTTACCGTGTTAAAGATAGAGTCGGTCGCCATTTTGAATTTTCCAATATATCGGTAAACACTGTTTTTTCGAGCTGAATAAACATGTTTAATTTAATAAAAACACGAAAATTATATACAGTTTGGTAAAAAAGTAATTTATCTTGCCTTTGATAACATTTATTTGTTATATATTTGTTTTTTGACAACTGTTTCGAATCTATGTGTCCAGTACTAATACACACCCGGTTATTCTATATTAAATAAATACTGAAATCAAATTATGAATAAAAAAAAATATAAAAAAACTGAACTAATTTGGTGGGCTGAAATAAGGAACCAAGCAGAGAGCCGATGCGAGGTTAAAGAGACAGACAGACAGAGGATGTAGTTGGAGAGATACAGTACAGCTAGATAGATAGACAGACAGACAGACAAATATTTTTAATTTAAATCTAAATTAACGTCTTCTAATTTTTTAATTTGTTAGGTGAAAGTCTACATATAATATTATTTAAACAAATAAAATGAGTAAACGTTTTTCGTAATTTTTGGACATCTTACTATTGGCGACTTTACAAGTGAGTGTGTAAATCAATTTTAACGTCATTCGACTGTTAGGTGGAAAGCACACATAAATACGACGTTAATATTTCACACCGGTGGTCAATAAACTGCACGAGTACTCAAACATCTCTCAACCAAACAAAGGTGAAAAAAACTAAACAAATAAAATCAGTAAACGGTCGGTAATTTCCGTAACGCCGACCACAACACTCGTGAAATTCCGTGGAGACAAGTTCGTCAAGGGAGACAATCAAGATTTCCGATTATCTGCCCTTGATTTCTTAGTCTGGCTTTTGCTTATACGCCATATCAACCCTTTTCCAGGTTATTTAATGGCGATTTCAGTATTTTGGAATGAAAATGCTTTTTATAGAATAATTTTTTTTTTTTTTTTTTTTTATTTATGATTAAATAAGCGACGTGGTTATTCTATATTAAATAAATGCTGAAATAAAATTATAAATAAATAAAAAAATACAATATAAAACCATCGATAATTTAACACATTCTCAAACAGAAGATTAATACTCGATTTAAAGTTTGCAGCAAACTATTAAAAATACAACAAATTATAAATAAATATACATTTTATTTGACAATGATATCTGTAAAAAAAGGAAACGTGTAGTATCTGTTTTTTTTTTTTTTCGTTTAATGACATGAAATAATTATAGGGTTTGTATTACTGTACACATAGATTCGAAAAAGTTGTCAATAAACAAATATATAACAAATAAATGTTATCAAAGGCAAGATAAATTACTTTTCTACCAAACTGGATATAATTTTCGTGTTTTTATTCAGTTTAACATGTTTATTCAGCTCGAAAAGAATACAGTGTTTACCGATGTATTGGAAAATTCTAAATGGCGACCGACTGTCTCTTTAACACGGTAAGTTCGGGAAAAGGTGTTATAAATAATAAACTAGACAAAATACTATTAAAAAACCACCGAATATATGTCAAGTTATGTCACGTTAACATATATTGAGCGAATTTCTCAAAGTATTTTGTCTAGTTTATTATTTATTAATAAATCTTGCGCATTTGGGGTAACGTACCCCTCCTGCCTGGCATCGTGGCGGTTGCACTGGCCGCTGACGCAGACCAAAGTGTAGTGGGGGAAAAGAAAACCCAGGGGAATGGAGGGGGAGGAGCGGACTTTGAAGAAATTAGAGTTTTTGACTTCCCCTCACGGGGATGTCGGGTTAGCAGCTCAGATCCCCCCGCGAGGGGGGGAGAGCAGAGAAGAAAGACGCAGTGGGTGCTAGCGGGCCAGAGTGCCGCGTCGCAATTAAGAGAGAGAGGGGATAGGAATCCCTGCCCACAGAGGGGAGCAGAAACGAAGCACCCGCCCTACCCCACGTCACCCTACCCACTAACTTACCCCAACGGAAGCGAGAAAGAGAGCCCTGTCTGCTCGATCCACTGGGAGAGCAGCGAAGATAGATAAAGTTTGGGCCTGGCAGGTCAGTGCTGCTCAGGCAATTAAGTGTGGAGAAATTAGACCATCCCCTGTCTCTAGAGGGAAGAGACCGGAACGAAGAAAAAACGCATGCAAAAAACCAGCAAAAGCAGGTCTCAATTACCAGCTAGTGGTGTTGGTCCCGAGATTCCAGTCTCCCAAAAAAGGGGATCGGTTTCCGGGTCCAAGCTCCCAACTACCCACTAACTTACCCCAACGGAAGCGAGAAAGAGAGCCCTGTCTGCTCGATCCACTGGGAGAGCAGCGAAGATAGACAAAGTTTGGGCCTGGCAGGTCAGTGCTGCTCAGGCAATTAAGTGTGGAGAAATTAGACCATCCCCTGTCTCTAGAGGGAAGAGACCGGAACGAAGAAAAAACGCATGCAAAAAAACAACAAAAGCAGGTCTCAACTACCAGCTAGTGGTGTTGGTCCCGAGATTCCAGTCTCCCAAAAAAGGGGATCGGTTTCCGGGTCCAAGCTCCCACAAATGTGGAGTCGGTCCTTGCTAACGAAGATTAGTATGAAAACACCTTAACCTATCCAGAAAGCCCGGTGGCGGACAGTTTCGTAACTGAGAGAACAGATACTACACTTTGATCTTGTCACGAGGGCCGAGAAAGTCGTGGAAAATTCAATACATAAAATCAACAGCTTTAATTTCTATGAATCGTCATTCGCGTATCGGTGCGAAGTCAAGTGTCGGCGTTAGAAAGCCGTTCTTAACATGGAGAGATTGGGATACGGGCATTCCGAAAGTCGTTCTTAAAATGGAGAGAGGAGGGCGTTTTGTAACCATTCCGTACAAGCATCTAACAATTTAATAACAACCATCAAATGTTAAATAAAAATAAGATCAATAAAAAAATAAATAAAAATAAAAAAACATCAAATCAAATAAAAACAACGATCAATGTGTAATATCTGTTAACGAAAATATTTTTTTTAATTATTAGCAAATAATTCAAAGTGTAGTATCTGTTTTATTATTATTAATGACAGTTTAAAGGCTCCAAAATCACTTTCGAATTCAACATCAACTGTCGCATTAACTCGCATCCCTACAATTCTGAAATCTCGTCCCAATAGTGTAGAAGCGCCCATTTCAACCTAATAACATGGATTTCAATATCTAATAAAAAACATGTACTAATTTTTATACAAATACAGAAAAAAGAAACGGTTACTACGTTTAGCCAGAAAGACATAATTAGTAATTATGCATTTATGTTACCGTGTTTTTGTATTTCCTTTTTTGTTTTGTTTTTTTCGTTTTTTCATTTGAAATTCAAGTTTCACGACAACTTGATTAAAATGTTAGAATACAAAGAATAGATTTCTAAATAACACCGTTTTTATTTCGGCACGGTAGCATAACTGCATATACTTTTGCAGGTTTTTGTTTTTTTCCTATTATAATCATACGTATATTTTGTGTCTATGACGTAACTGTTCCTTAGTTCGTCTTTATCAATGTTACAGCATATTCCAAATATCACATCCATCTGTAGAGTGGTTTATTTAAGTGATATTCATTAACAAATATAGGGTTTGTATTACTGTACACATAGATATAAATTATATTGAAAATTATATATAAAGAACGAAATGTGTAGTGTCTGTTCATTTTTTTTTTCGTTTAATAACACGAGGTAATTATAATAACTTAAATAAAATATCATTTTTTTTTTATTATTCACTTTAAACATTAAAAAAAAACAAGATTATTATTTTACATAAAAGAAATGCTGAAATAAAATCACAAATTATACCAAAAATTACTTACTTTTCTTCTAGTGAAAACTCCCAGTAAAAATACATGTGTCTCTAACCACGACGTTTCGTGAAATGGCGGAATTTGCCATTTCACGATATTTCTTCCCGCGTTTATTTCATGTGAGCAGCACGAGAGAGAGAGAGAGAGAGAGAGAGAGAGAGGGGGGGATAGAGAGAGAGAGAGAGAGAGGGGGGGGGAGAGAGAGAGAGAGAGAGGGGGGGAGAGAGAGAGAGAGAGAGAGACAGAAAGAGAGAGAGGGGGGAGAGAAAGACGGAAAATAATGAAATTATGAAAGTAATAAAACAATAAAACTTCCACCCACACACCCACACACTCCGCACGTGTTTGCACTCTTGCCCGGGTCAAACGGAAATTAAATGAAATGTCGTCAAAGTTTTGTTTCTGTCATGACGTGGCGAAAGGTGGGGGTATGAAGCGAATTTGAAATTTAACGAATTTTATTTCAACGCGCCAATTCCTCCCCCTCCCACCGCCTCCCTCTTTCGGATCGTAAAAATAACTGTTTTTTTTGTTTGTTATTAAATTGTATTTTTTTTAAGAAATCGTTACCTTAAAAGTTCAGAAAGCCATTCTTAATGTAGAGAGGATCATGTTAACTATTCTGTCCAATAATTTAATAAGCAGAAGATCTGATAAAAATTCAATTTAACTTGTATTAACACTTTCAATCTCTCCATGATAAGAACGGCTTTCTGAAAAAAAAACACCTCACAATCTGGAAAGCCGTTCTTACCATGGAGAGATTGGGCTCCCCCCAATTCCGAAAGTCGTTCTTAAAATGGGGAGAGGAAGGCGTTTTGTAACTATTCCGTACAGTCACCTAACTATTTAATAAAAAAAAACATCGGGTTTGTATTACTGTACACATAGATTCGAAAAAGTTGTCAAAAAACAAATATATAACAAATAAATGTTATCAAAAGGCAAGATAAGTTACTTTTCTACCAAACTGGATATAATTTTTGTGTTTTTATTCAAGGTAACATGTTTATTCAGCTCGAAAAACATAGTGTTTACCGATGTATTGGAACATTCAAAATGGCGTCTGATTCTCTCTTTAACACGGTAAGTTTGGGAAAAGGTGTTATAAATAAAAAACTATACACAATACTACTAAAAACCCGCCGAATATATGTCCACCTATGTCACGGTAACATATATTGATCGAGTTTGTACAGTATTTTATCTGGGTTTTTATTTATAACACCTTTTCCCAAACTTACGGCTGAATAAACATGTTATATTGAATAAAAACACGAAAAATATATCCAGTTGGGTAGAAAAGTAACTTATCTTGCCTTTGATAACATTTATTTGTTATATATTTGTTTTTATTACAACTTTTTCGAATCTATGTGTACAGTAATACAACACCAAAACATTAAATGTTAAATGAAAATAAGATCAATAAAAAATAAATAAATATAAAATACATCAAATCAAATAAAATAAACGATCAATGTGTAGTATCTGTTAACGAAAATATTTTTTTATATACACGTTGACTTGCCTTGGTCTATAGAATCTAACTCTCATTCAGGTATGCTGAAAACGAATATCGCAAGGAAAATTAGCTGAGACAAATAGTTTTCGAGGATGGTGACAATTGGTATGAAGGGTTACCCCTACATTGACCAAGGTCTTATATGTGGGGTCGGCCCCACATACGGTCTTTGCTGGCAGTATCTGCCGGAACAGATGGTATTTATTTGCTCCCCCACCAAGCAAATTAGGCACAAGGCCAATTTTTAATGTGAGGAGTGAAGAGAGGGGGAAGGGAAAAAGGGGACCAGCTCCCGAGAGGTGGGAAATGGGAGCTGGTTAATGGTCAGGCATGTGGGGTTTCCCCCACATCTGGTCTTTGCTAGTCATAGCTCGTCATAGCCTGCAGTATCTGCCGGAACATCTTGTCACGAGGGCCGGCAAAGTCGTAAAATTCAATACATAAAATCAACAGCTTTCATTTCTATGTATCGTCATTCGCGTATCGGTGCGAAGTCGAGTGTCGGGGTTCTTGTCTCATTGAAGGGGAAGTAAGTTTTTTAACACAGTTGCGTTGGAAATGCATTTCTGCACGTGCATGGCTGGACGATAAGAATAACATTACAAATAAAAGCAATAATTATTATCTTCAAGTCTCTTCTTAAAGGGGCTTTTCGGCTGGCTACGAAGTTACAACTAGCTAATCGACACTCGACACTGTCAATGAGTTATGCGAAACAGACGGACTGTTCCGCTGTATCACAGTTATTAAGTGTGGTTAGACTGAAACTCATCAAAGCCAGTAATCTAAGTTTCAACTAGCTAATAGACATTCGGCACTTTCAATGAGTTATGCGATCACCGCCACTTGTCCAAAAACGGACTGTTCCGCTGTATCACAGTTATTAAGGGTGGTAAGAGTGTAACTCATCAGAGCCAGTAACCTAACTTACAACTAGCTAGTCGACATTCGACACTGTCATTGAGTTATGCGATACACTGCTAATTGTCCAGAGACGGACTGTTCTACTGTATCACAGTTGTAAAGGGTGGTTATACTAAAACTCATAAGAGCCAGTAATCTAATTTACAACTAGTGTGTTTTTTTTTTTTTTTTTTTTTTTTTTTTTTAATGGAGAGTGGAAGACGCATTGTGGATGCGTTGTCGGCGGCTCCTGTTACTCTCGCTTCTTCTTGTTTGTCCCTCAGTCTTCATTTTTTAAATGGGTGATTTTTCGGACAAGGGGAGAGGAAGGAGCTGTTTTCTGGGTTGGCAGTATTTTTGCGAACAGTTTGCTGAGATGGCGGAGGTTTTCTGTTTCTATGTCTGTCCTTGTAGCCATGTCGCTGGTAGGGGTGCTGGAGGTAGACGTTTTGTCTGGGCTGGCGTTATCCGCCTGATGGTCGGGGGCCCGAGCCTTGGATTGGCCACTGGGGAGGCTGTCCTATCGGCGGGTGCGGGGTACTGGGGCTGCTGTGTTGCCATTTGGTGAGTGGATTCTGGACCATGCAGTAGCTTCTGGTGGGGCCTCTCGATGCCATACTAGTGGGTGGTTGTTGCGGCTTTGCCTTATCATTAGCTACAAATAAAAAAAAAATTCTTCGTTTCTTTTTCTCTCTTAATTTCCCCTCTCTGTCCTGCTCTAAGTAAATCTGTCGGCCTGGTCCACAAGTTCCGAAATTTCATCATGACAAGTTTCAAGAAGGGATACACGATTGGACCCGGTTCTCCAGCTTCCAACGTGGACCCCTACTACCATGTCTCCTTCTCCAACGTCGGGGGTCTTCGTTCTAGCCTTCCAGAGGTTGAGGCCCAATTGCGGGAGACTGGACCAGACCTTTTGTTTTTAAGTGAAACTGGCATTGGACAGGCTGTTTCCCTGGATGGGTTTGCGATTTCAGGGTACTCTAACTTAACTTCTGAAACTGACCCCCAGGATCGTCATGGGCATGGAGTGTGTGCCTATATTAGGGATGGCTTTCCGTGTGGGGGGGACGTCTCCGGGGAGGATCCTAACTTGCCCTGTGTGTGCTTCCGGGTTGCTTTGGCTCACACTACTGCGTTTGTGTTTGCTCTCTGTCGCCCCCACAACAGCGGAGTTACTATCTTTCAAAGCATATCTGAGAAAATTGACCAAGTCCTTTCTACTTATCCTTCAGCTAACATTCACATATGTGGAGACTTCAATGTTCACAACGTCGAGTGGTTGACCCACTCGGGCAAGACCGATGATGAGGGGAGGTTCTGTCATGATTTCTCCGTTGCCTGTGACCTCGCTCGGATTGTTCAGGAACCTACCCGTGTGCCCGATAGTGACGGCCGGTGTGCGAGCCTACTAGACCTTTTTCTCACAACTTGCCCTGAACTGTGTTCGGTTTCTGTTCTGTCGCCTCTTGGATCTTCCGACCGCTCTGTTGTGTCAATTAGGATGAGAATGAAATGTAATAAGTCCCCAGACGTACCTCTTCATCGTACAGTATATCGATACACTAAGGCTGACTGGGATAGCTTCCGTACATTTATATCTGATCTACCTCTGCATTCCATGTTTAAAAAGGATGTGTCCTCTATAGTATTAGACCTAACTGAATGGTTAATTGTAGGTATTGACCATTTCATACCCTCTAAAAAGTTTCAGCAAAAACCTAACAGCCAGCCATGGTTCTCTCCAGAATGTGCTGCTGCCATTGCGCACAGAAATCACTTTTTCCACTGCTTCAAACGTAATAGATGTATGGAAACTAAAGCCGTTTTCAGGACTGCCAGCAACCATTGTAAGAAAGTAGTGGGGAACGCAAGAGTGTTGTGTGCTCGGTCTGTTGAGTCCGAGGTGGCTGGGCGGCGGCTTGGTTCCCGCCAGTTTTGGCAAGTGGCAGGCAGAATCCTGAACGGAAGCGTGTGCTCCGTCCCAACTATTGTCGGTGGACCTGAGGTGGTCTCGTCGGCATCTGACGGGGCCAAGCTCTTTGTCAGGAACTTTGCGGCTGGTTCTGCCCTTTGCGACCAAGACCGCCAACCCCCAATATTTCCTCCTGTATCGGGGGACACGCTATGTGATATGCGTGTGTCTGTATGTGATGTTGCGTAGCTAGTCGGGAGCCTTGATTCGAGTAGGGCGGCTGGCCCTGGCGGTATTCCAGTTGTAGTGCTCAAAGAGCTTCAACCTGAATTAGCGCCCGTACTTGCAAAGCTGTTTAAGCGTTGTCTTAAGGAGAATGGTTTCCCATCTCCCTGGAAAATCTCATCAGTATGCCCTGTATTTGGGAATTCAGGTGGTCGCTCATCCCCCTCTCAGTGCAGGCCAGTGGGTCTCCTGTGCGTCATGGGTGGGTTGCTGGAATCTGTGTTGAATACAGAAGTGGTCAAGCATCTCAGCGGGAATGACCTTCTTGGTGACACTCAATATGGTTTCCGTTCTGCTAGATCTACAGCAGATGTCCTTACAGTTATATCGCATAGGATTAGCAAATCTCTCGACGGTGGCAATCTTTCTAGGGCAATTGCTCTTGACATATCTAAAGCCTTTGATAGGGTATGGCATAAAGGTTTACTTCATAAGATCGCTAGCTATGGTATAGCTGGAAAAGTCTTCTCAATTATTAAATCATTTCTCTCTGATAGGTTCATAAGAGTAGTAGTTGAGGGGCAAAAATCAGAAGCTCACAGTATTAATGCCGGTGTCCCTCAGGGATCCATCCTGGGCCCAACTCTTTTCCTGATCTACATTAATGATCTTCCAAATCATATCCTTACAT
This sequence comes from Euprymna scolopes, assembly GCF_053919585.1. Taxonomy (NCBI): domain Eukaryota; kingdom Metazoa; phylum Mollusca; class Cephalopoda; order Sepiida; family Sepiolidae; genus Euprymna; species Euprymna scolopes. The sequence goes on along the minus strand of NC_136527.1, from coordinate 96,631,708 downwards.
CATTTGTAGACATTTATGCTGACGACACTACCATTTATGGTAGCACATCTAAGACAGTAAACGACCAAGTTCTCTCTGATTCTCTCTCCTCTGATCTTGAGCACGTAGTACAATGGGGAAAGGAGTGGCTGGTTACTTTTAATGCATCTAAAACCAAGCTTCTCTCTTTACATCATCAACATTCTAATTCACATTTGTCATCAATTGAAATGAATGGCTCTCGTCTTCAGGAGGCCTCAAGTTTTGACAAGCTTCTGGGCTTGACCATTACTCCTGATCTTAAATGGAACACGTATATCAAATCTGTTGCCAAGGCCGCTGGAAAAATGGTGGGATCTTTCTATCGATCCAGTAGATATCTCACTGCTGATGCTATTCTCTACCTATATAAGAGCCAGGTACGTCCAAGGATGGAATACTGTTGCCACATCTGGGCAGGAGCTGCTAGAAAGGACTTGTCCTGCCTTGATAGAGTTCAAAATAGACTTCGTAGCCTCGTAGGAGATGTCCTTTTCTCCTCCTTGCAACCTCTATCTCACAGAAGAGATGTTGCGAGTTTGTCTCTGATGTATCGTTATTTTCATGGAAAGTGTTCAACTGAGCTTCAATCTATGGTCCCCCCTCGCCAAACTTTCACAAGAAACACTCGTCTAGCTGTAAACACTATCAATAATTTCCCCCACTCTTTATCTGTGCCTAAACCTAAACGTAGATTCCATGAACAAAGCTTCTTTCTTAGAACTGCACGCCTGTGGAATTGTCTTCCGTTTTCCTGCTTTCCGGCTGACTACAATATGGTTGTGTTCAAGTCTAAAGTAAATAAGTTCTTGATGAGCCGTTCCATATAAGTTATCAAATTTACCAAATTTTCATTACTAATGATTACTATATTGACCAATTTCTACTGTACACTCTTTAACCCTTATCCTTGAGTGGCCTCTGGGCCTTGATAATGTGGTGACGCCTTTGTAAAAAAAAAAAAAAAAAAAAAAAGCTTATCGACAGTAGACATTTTCACTGAGTTTACGTGTGTGTGTGTGTGTGTGTGTGTGTGTGTGTGTGTGTGTGTGTGTGCTTCGTTAACATTCGGACTGTCATTTTAAAATCGTTCGGGTATGCTGAAAACGAATATCGCAAGGAAAACCAGCACAGACTGACTATAGACTCACCATCAAAGTATTGAAATATTTTTTATTTTATAAAGGAATCACTACTTATCAAGCCCCAGAGGCCACTCGAGGATAAGGGTTAAAGTGTGTACATACAGTAGTCAATGGACAATATCATAGTAATCGTTAGAAGTGTAAATTTGGTAAATTGGATTATTTAAGAGGAACGGCTCATCAAGAACTTGTTTACATTGGACTTGAAGACGACGAAATAAAAATATAAAGTTGAAAGAACTAGCAAAAAATATCATTTTAACGATGCATTTCAAATCGTAAACTGCCTGTTTACATTCTTTTTTACATTTTTCGAAGATAATAAAAAGTGTAAAAAAAAGCAAACCTTTAGAATCCTAAAAAGATCTCCCGGGAGCATTTTTGCAAGATGAAAAATATACAAACCAAAATAAAGAGAGGAGGCAACCCTGCTAAAAAATATTGCTTATTACATCGCCTAAAAAAAGAAGAAGAATCGGTGGCTCCGTGGGGAAGTAAATTGTATTCTTTTTTCTAACTTGGTTTACCAAAAGTTTTTATTGCTAACATTTATTTTCATGAACTCTAACCACACCTCACAACCCTAATCCGGCCGGTCGGGGAAAAACGTTTTTATTTTTTTAAATTTTCGTGAATACGACAACACACATACGCACGCATGTACACACATACACACACACACACACGCACGCACACATAAGCATATCGCTTGTCACCAAGCTAAAGAAGAGAGAGAGAGTGGGGGAAGGAGAGAAAGGGTCGTACGTGCCGGGGTCAAACAGAAGTTAAATGAAATCGATTATAAATCGCTCGACAAAGTTGTGTCAGAACTTTTTATTCTATGAAACTTAAGATTAATAAAACGAAATAATCGTGACCCCCCGTGGAAATTTCATGGCGAATATTTCGCATTCAAGAGAACAAAACGAAAAAGTAGTGAACAAATAAATATATAAGAAAATGAATGTTACCAAAGGCAAGGTAAGTTACTCTTCTACCTAGATCACATTTTTGTTGTTTTAACTTATTTTAAAACGTTTATTTAACACAAACAAAAGTAGCGCACGGTTTTAAGTTAGAACAATAAAGAAGTGTCTGACATTTTACAGACATCTTGTGAGACTCGATAATCGCTCCAAACTCGAAAATTAAGCAAAATACTGGTAGGAACACATCCAATAAATGTCAGCAAACGTTCGAACATGTTTTCTTTTTCACATTAGCGAAACACTTATCAGAGAAAAAGCGAAAATGAGAAGCAAACACAAATGAAGAAGTCGGTTTTTATCGTTGAGCACAAAAACAACAAAAAAAAGAGTATCTAATCTAATAGGCCCCGTGCGTGCTATAGGTCAATCTCCAACGTCTGTCCCATCGCCTCCTCGGTGTTGCATCCCTGTTTACAAGTACTTTAATGGGATGTGCTCTGATGAACCCATAGCACTTATACCAGTGCCCGGAAAACTTGTCCAGAGAAAACTCGTCTCCGGAAAAACCGTACCCGGAAAACTCGAACCGTCAGTTTTTTCAGGTATGCTGAAAACGAATATCGCAAGGAAAATTAGCAGAGAAAAATAGTCTTGGAGCTAGTTTTATTAATGCGTGTATTTTGAAATGTAAATCACTGGCGACCATATATATATATATATATATATATATATATATATTATATTTTTAACTTTTTATAACTTTTTAAATTACCGGGTGCTAACCCCTCTCTCTCTCTCTCTCTCTCTCTCTCTCTCTCTCTCTCTCTCTCTCTCTCTCTCTCAACGACGCACACACCCACATACACACACACTTGCATAAACACACACACACACACGCCCACGTTCACTCTTCAAACTAAACAAATTTAACTCAGCACACACACACACACATACACACACTCGCATAAAGACACCAACACACACAAACACAAAGTATTACTCTGTGTGTGCGTGCGTGCGTGCGTGCGTGCGCGCATATCACGCCACATTCACTCTTCAACTAAACAAGTTTAAATCAACCAATGAAAAGGCAGCTAGGTAACACAAACTCCATAAAAGGTAAAAAGGTTGCGACATCGACTGCGAACTGTTCGGTTTTTCCCGGAAAAGTTAACGGTTTTCACGGCGATGGTGAAATATAAAAAGAGGCCTAAAACGGGCTGTAAATTCAGTTTGGACCCTGGCAGCGAGATGAGTTCCGGAAGAATAGATGACCAGCCAGTCGACCCAGCTAAGCCGCCGCCCTGCCGCTCCTCTGTCTACTTCTCTGATGTCAAAAAAAAAAGGTATTTCTTGTCGTTTCAAAGTAGATGACGCATTTATTTCAGTTGTGTAAACTGCACAAGTGTTCAAATGAACGTTGTTAGTATGAGCACAGTTCATAAACACGTCGAATTTCTTTTCAAATTTCGACACTTGTGTAGTTTACACGATTTTAACGTTTAACGTCTTTTTATATTTTATTATACTGTTAGAAAGCCAGCCAACAAATATTACCGTGACAATTGTGCAGTTTATAGACCATGCTGTTCTTGGTTAAAATATTTAAATTTAAATCTAAATTAACGTCTTTTTTTTTTAATTTGTTAGATGAAAGCATACATATAATATTATTTAAGGGTGGTCAATAAACTATAGAATTACCGTGACAATTGTGCAATTTATAAACCGTGCTGTTCTGGGAAAAAAATATTAAAATTTAATCTTAATTAACGTCTTTTTTTTTTAATTTGTTAGATGAAAGCATACATATAATATTATTTAAGGGCGGTCGATAAACTATAGAATTACCGTGACAATTGTGCAATTTATAAACCGTGCTGTTCTGGGAAAAAATATTAAAATTTAAATCTAAATTAACGTCTTTTTTTTTAAATTTGTTAGGTGAAAGCATACATATAATATTATTTAAGGGTGGTCGATAAACTATAGAATTACCGTGACAATTGTGCAGTTTATAATCCGTGCTGTTCTGGGGAAAAAATATTAAAATTTAAATCTAAATTAACGCCTTTTTTTTAAATTTGTTAGATGAAAGCATGTATATAATATTATTTAAGGGCGGTCCATAAACTGTAGAATTACCGTGACAATTGTGCAGTTTATAAACCGTTCTTTTATTGGATAAAATACTGGATGTGTATTTTCCCCCCTAAAGTCCAACCCTATCCTCACCGTGGTAGGGGGGTGTAACGTTGTAGTTTAATAGCTACACGGCTAAATGGGCTCTGGCAAAAAAAAAAAAAAATCCAGAAAATGTCGGCATTAGTTTGTTGCGTCCGTCATCTGGTCGTCTTTTTATACGCTTGCATGTGGCGAGCAAAAAGGCGTGATGGGGGCAGGCTGAAAGGAGAACAATACCCGAAAGATGTAAACCGAACGAAAGAGAAAAATGGGCCTCCCTGCAAGGCCCCGTGTTCTCCCCAGCCTGCTCCCAGTTTCCCCGACTTTGCATGCAACTGGTTTTGAGCTTTTGGAAAGCTCTTTTCTCAGTGTCGGGGTGTTGACTCCACTTCCAAGTTAACAAATAGCTGCAAGTCTGGGTACGGTCCGATTGGTTCCGAAGCTCTTCCGCTGTGAGGTGCGCTTTCGAATCTCCCGAAGGGGGCTACCCTCTAAGCAGGCGACACGTGCTCGTGTTACTATATAATGCAGGCTTGCCTCGACTCGACTAAGGACGACTAGAGTTCGACTAGATTGTGTGCTCACAAGCCGCTTTAAGGCCGCTTTTATTATTCCTACTGTCTAGGAACTCCGAAACGGTATGGTAGTGCAATTATATATGACCGTCCTCCAATACGAAATGGTAGTGCAATTATATATGACGGTCCTCCGACATGACAGTAGGAATGCCAGTTTTGTGAGCGATCATCGCCGTCTTATGAACACAAACTATTGGTATCTTTACGAATCCTGTTGGGTAGAGAGAACACCTCTGTTTTCTGCTCCGCCTGTTATTCTGAGTAGAAACCGCTTTTTAGGAGATGTTCGCAGCAAAGCTTGTTTTTATATAGTGCCCCTCCTTTCGGGAGTTCATCACCTCGCTGCCCAGACACGAGCTTTCCCCGGTGGAACCTCTCTTTTTTTCTTTTTTTATTTATTTTACTTTCCAGTTTCATGGCGAACGAACAGTCACGAGCAAGTGGTCTGCACCAACAGGAAGATGAGTATAGTATCACCCTTTCTTCTTTCTATTTCGATTTCAGTCTTTGTGATTTGATAATTTAATTTAACTGTTTCCATTGTTCCAGCTTTCACACAGCAGTAGATTATAAACACTATAAACATCATCTCTTTTTTATAGATTGGAACAAGCAATGAAACCTAGCAGCATCACCGTTCCTGTCTGCCACATGTCTTGTGCAGTTTGAATCAAGTATTTCTTTCTTTGCGTTCAAGCACATCTGGGTACACTTAAACTGCGTATGATGTATGTCTATCTGTTTCTTCCTACATTAGCATCTTGAAGTCTTCGCAGCAATCATTGTCATAGAAGTAGAGTAAGTATTCTTTTTCTTTCCTTCTGTGTGTATATTTCTGTAATTTCAGGTACTCCCCTTGATCATGGTGGAATTCTACTATAAGCTATTGTGAGAATTATGTGGATTGGAAAAAACAACTGAATCCAGCAGCATCACCTATCCTAGCTGCCACATGTTTCCTGTAGTTACAGAAGTCCTCAAGTAAGTGTTTCTTTCTTTGTGTACATGCACATCTGGGTAAAATCAAATTCTAAACTATTAGCTTTATTTAAATGAATGCAGTTCTGCTTGTATTTCTTCTCATCAGCTAACTTATGCAACTACAAAAAAAAAAAATAAAAAATAAAGTAGTACATTTGATCATAACCAGAAAGTTGAATATATCATTTAAAAAAAATCCATTAGTTATGTTGTCTCTCTTTATTATATAAATCAAAAAAAAGTTTTTAAATTATTAAAAGAAAAAAAATCCTCACATTAAAAAATATATATATGTAACAAAGAACACAAACAAACATGAAATTGCCATGAGTTTCAGCAAGAAGCAGAACAGAGAAAAAGTGGAGATAACACCTGGGAAGTAACAGGTAAGAATTTTCCTTATTTCTTATCTCAACTAGCACATAGATTTTTTTCAAATATACATTACAAAAAATTACCCAAGTAAAACAATTGATGGAAAAACTAAGCATTAAAATTCAATTAAGCATAAAAAAGATAACTTCTAATAATTATGTCATCTATATACAAATTGTCTCCCTTTAATATGTGTATGTATATATATATACATATATATATATATATAATCAAGGGAGACAATTTGTATATAGACGACAATTATTAGAAGTTATTTTTTTATTGAAATATATGTATATATATATATATTTATATATATAATATATATATTCAAGGGAGACAATTTTTATATAGATCATAATTATTTGAAGTTATTTAATTCAAATATATATATATATATATATATATATATTTATTTCAATTAAAAAAATAACTTCTAATAACTGTCTTCTATATTCAAATTGTCTCCCTTGAATATATATATATATATATATATATATATATATATATATATATATATATATATATATATATTCGAGGGAGACAATTTGTATAAAGATCACATAATCATTAGAACTTATTCTTTTTAATTCACATAAATATATATATATATATATATATATATATATATATATATATATATATATATATATATATATATATATATATATATATATATATATATATATATATATATTCAAGGCAGACAATTTGTATAAAGATCAGATAATTATTAGGAGTTATGTTTTAATTGATATAAATATGCATATATATATATATATATATATGAAAATAATGGAAATAGAAGTTATGTTTTAATTGATATATATATGAATATATATATATATATATATGAATATATATATATTAATATATATATATATATATATATATATATATATATATATATGAATATATATATATATATGAAAATATATATATATATATATATATATATATTATACTAGCATGAGTTCCTGCCGTAGCCCCGGTGTTTAGCGGTGTATGCTGCCCCCCTCCCCAACCAAAAAAAAAAGCAGAAAAACGGTTAATTTTAAAAAATTTGACCCCTATTATGAACCTTTACAATTTATTGTTTTGGGCTCCAA